>NC_044926.1:10937442-10987175 GCF_003576645.1 Ipomoea triloba | reverse complement strand
CCCCCCCCCCCCCCCCCTTAAAATTTTTTATTTCATTGAATTCTCGAGACAAAATATCCTTCATCCAATTGATAATGATTACGACGACGATAACAACAACAAAAAAGTTATTTAATTATTATACTTTATTTTATTATTATGATTATAATTTACTATATTTTGTTATAATATTATAAATTAAATGTAATTATTTTAACTTTAATTTATAATTTATTATAATGTTTTTGTTATTATTATAGAATTTATTTCATTTTACTTTATTGTTGTTGTTAAACAGTGACATTTTTATCTTTATATTACGTGTTCTCGAAATTTTTATATATATAATTAAAACACTAGAACATAAATTTTGAATAATTTTATTCATACCAACTAAACAATAAAATTTGTATTTTTACTTTATATGTCATTATTTTTCTTCATGCAAATGCAATTTTTTTAACTCTAGGTTTCTCATTGCAACCAAATGTTGGCAATAGGATAAATAATTTTTTGGTATGACATGCTTAGCTTATTGCTAATTTGCTATTATTCATTCATGATTTCCCCTTTCAAATTAGATTGAGCGCTTCTTTGAAAGTACATCAACTTTCAATGTATTTTGCAATTCTTTCAAATAGGGTTAGCAAAAAATAAGACCGACTGAGAAACCGACGATCGATAATCAAATCGACGGAAAATTTTAATTTTCGGTCGGTTATCGGTTACGGTGTATAAAGTTGTCAGTCATTTCGGTTTTTCGGTCAGTTATCAATTTTGAGCCAAAAAATAAAATAAAATAAAAAAATTGACCGAAAACTTAGGGTAAGTCCAAACATTTTAACCTAGATACCTAGCCCATAATCATTCAAAATAATACTCCCCCTATCTCATTTTACTTGTCTTACTTTCCTTTTTAATTTGTCTCAAAATGTTGTCCTCTTTCTAAAATTGAACATCAACATCATTCTACTTTTTCCAATTTACCCTTATGACTTTTGCTTTATTTATTGTTTTTATTTCTAAAAGTGAAAAAGTTGGGGCATAATTGAAAAGCACATCACATTTACTTTAATTTCTTAAAAAGCGTGCAAAAAGCAAATGAGACATCCAATTTGAGACAGAGGGAGTAGAATTCACCAAGGCTCCACTAAGCAAATAGATTGAGAAAGAAAAGCGGGTACTGATCTCCCAAACTAGGTTGTTGATGACAAGAGGGGAAAGACTATTGCTAAGAGAACTTTGGAGATGATACCAACCAAAGAAGTGCCACCGATTTCTTTGGCAAAGCAGATTGAGAAGGAAAAGCGCATGCTTCTGAGACGTCTCAAGGAAAATATTTAGGGTAACAATGACAAGATGAGCAAGTTAGAGCTTTCTCCTAGCGAAAGAAGTAAAGCACAGACACACAATGATGGAGTGGCTGGTCCTAAAAGATCACCATTTTGAGATGTTGCAAATTCTTTGCCCTTGGTGATGCAGAATAGAAAAGCTAAGGCAGTTTTTCCCAGCCCTGAGCATGGCAAGGTAGTAGAGCATTGAATTTGAGGAATTGAGATAAAAGAGTTGAGTGAATCAGTTGGATAACAAAAGATAAGTTATTTGTTCTCAGTCGTTATACCATGGACCGTGGTCACTGATACTACAGATCATCTCAAAAGATAGTGCCTTACATTTGTTTTTATATTATCGAATGAAACTGTAGTTATATCGAAATGTAACTGTAGTTGTATTGAAATGTAACTGCAGTGTATATGAACTGATAATGAATAACAGTTTCACATTTGTGAATGAAACTATAGTTATATCGAAATGTAACTGTAGTTGTGTTGAAATGTAATTGCAGTGTATATGAACTGATATTGAATAACAGTTTCACATTTGTGTTTTTATATTATCGAATGAAATTGTAGTTATATCGAAATGCAATTGCAGTTGTGTTGAAATGTAACTGTAGTTATTCTGTTGAAATGTAATTGCAGTTGTGTTGAAATGTAACTGTTGTGTATATGAACTGAAAGTGAATGGCGCGGAACGGGGGTGATTTCATCTGTCTGTTTCATTAATCAAAACGACGTTGTTTTAATGCGCGGTCCACAACAGATTGTGGACTGCAATCCACGATATAATTTGCGATTTGTTCTGTCATTGGAACTTGCGAATCTGCTATCTGCTCAACGTATCTGCTGCTTGCTCTTATATGCAGATTTATTGTAATATTAGTTTTATACGCGCATTGCGCGAATGAGTTAATGCCCAATGTTTATATTTAAATAAATATTTGAAAGTATATCAATGCAAGATTATATAGGAGAAGTTTATACATGGGTAATTGAATGTCGAATTTTTTTTATTTAAATATCTAACTCAAAGTATATGAATCCAAGATAATATAGAAAATTCATTATAATTATTACTAAAATAAATGTTTGCAACCTTGTAAAATCGATAGTCTAAATATTTGGTCTAAAAATGATAGTCTAAATAAATACTACTTTTAATTTGAATTTTTCTAAGTATTCTTATTTCTCTTTTGAGTAACATTGTCATTGTCTTCATCTTTACTATTTGTTCTCTTCCTTTTTGTTGGTAGTGTGTTATTTGCAATTCGGTTATTGTTGGTAACATAGATGACAACTTCATGCAATGAGATTATGATATAGGAGCTATGGACTTTCCTTTAGGTGTTCTGCTTGGGGTTCATTATATTTGGTTCAACCATTATTGTTGAATGAGTTATTGTGGATAAAGAAATCTCTAGTTTAAGAAAAAAGATTAAATAAATTAATAAAAATTTGAAAATTTAAGATATTATAAATTCCAAAGATATTAAAAGGTAGTTTCCCGCTTCGATTTGCTCGGTAATGGGTTATTTGAGTATTTTCATCGTCAACAAATCCTCCAAGTAGTTAATATGATTGGTTTCAAACTATTCTTTTTATTTTTTTCATGGTATTAAAGAAATATATATGTATAATTTTTTGGTGTAACTACTAATTTATTTAATTCAATAAGAGTAAAATAGAGCGATTCCGCTTCAATTTGTTGGGTTATTTGAGTACGCTCTTTGTCAACCAATCCCCAAGTAGTTAATATAATTAGTTCAAAATTATTTTAATTTTTTTTCATAGTATTAATAAAATACTTGGTAAATAAATATATAACATTATTTTGTACTATAACTTTGATATTTAATTACAAGATATTGTAAAAATAAGATAATGGATAATGTAATGAATATCAATTGATAAATTTGAATGTAAAGAATCTTTGCATGAGAGAAAATAAAGACAATATAACTAATGAAATTATTTCTCTTATTTAATTTAATTTTTTGACAATGAATAATTTTTTCAAATAAAGGTATTGTAGACACATAATTCTAAATTAAAGAAATACATATGTATCATTTTTTGTTGTAGCTACTAATTTATTTAATTTAATAAGAGTAAAATAGACTGAGAAACTTAATTATGTCAAATTTGATTGAGATGAGGTTTGAACCTAAGACCTTTCTTATAGAAATTAATGGGTAAGTTAAAAGTTAACGGAATATTAACGGAGAAGAGAATATTTAACGGAAAACTTAACGGATAATCATAAAAGTAAGGTTAAATTAGGTAATCTCTATTAATAATATTAATCTGAATTATCTTAACCACTTATTTGATTATATAATTCATCTGAACCATCCATTGATTAAATAATTTGACCGCCATTTTTTCTACCCATTTTAGGCCTAACTCTCTTTGGCTCTTATTAGTATAGTAGAACTAGCTAGTAATTTGTTTTTAGTATTTAAATTTTTGAGTTAGACTATTTTATTCAATAAATTATAACAAGTTAGTTAATTAAGTTTGATTAAAATAATCGAGTAAAAATTTCAATTTTCAGTCGGTTCAGTTATGAGAATGACTTCGATTAATTTGATAAGTTATTGAAAGGTCAATATTTTTCAGTTATTTTGGTTATTAATAGAGAGAGAAATGTTAGGAAATGAGATTCAATTTGAACTTTTTAATTAGTTTTTTTTAGTACAATTGACCATGTTACATGTAGTATCTGTTCATATATATTTTCTCAACCTATTGAAGCCCAACTCATGACCTCCCATTTAGGAGAGTCACTTCATAACGCTTGACCACAAGTTCTTTGGCAACTTTTTAATTAGTTAAAATGCCATTATTATTATATAATATTTTGAAGGTAAATTGAAATTATAAGAATGTAAAAAAGAATAATGAATAAATTGTAAACATAATAATGCTATAATATTAGAATTCATTCTTAATAAATAAGAAAATATTGTAGGAGTGTAGACATTTGAGTGTTTGGCAATTAGTTGTTAGCTAATTGATTTAGTTGATAGCTGATTGTATTAGCTGGTTAAACCAGCTAATAGTATTAATTAGTTATAGAAATGTATTTTATGAATCTACTGTTTATGCGTAGCTGATTACATATAAAATGACCTAAGGCATAAGTATATTGTGTTATTTAGTTAACTCTTAAAGTATTTTTTTAAATAATTTATTGCTATCATATTATTATTAATTATTTTATTATTTTTATTATTATTATTAATGTTTAATTATAAAGAAATAATACGTAGTTAATAATAATTAAATATTATTAAAAATATAATAAACATACATTATTAATAATAATTCAACATAACAGTTAACACAATTATGTGTGTGTGTCTATATCTAAAAACATAATAAATTTCAATCCATGTTATATCGCTTATTTATGTCTGTTTTTTAAGTTAATTTTTTTTATACATTATGATATAAGAGTTGTACTATACAAATTTTTGGATAAAAATATCCTTACTGTTATAAATTATATTATCTTTTTTCTATTATTATTACCATGAACATGCATATGCAATATCCTTTCTTATATTTTTCAATGGTAATAATGTATGTAGAAATTACGGAGTATATATCAAAGTAATATAGGAAATAAGTTTGGTTTCATTTACATTTTAATTAAATGTTACCATAAATATATTCAGTAATTTATCATATCTAATATTCTTACTTTAATAATATTAATCATACCATAATTATTACTGAAATTATGAACTATACTTTTAATATCATATGAATTTAAAAAATATATATTATTATTCTAAAAAATATGTTAATACAATTATGATTTTAAAATAATAATATATAATTTTTTTAAAATTCATATTATATTAAAAATATAGTTCATAATTTGAGTAATAATTATGGGGTGCACTCCGGTGGAAACTGCTATCCAAAATAGAAATATGAATTAATTTGAGCTGTCCATTTGGAAATATCTAACATATCATAAGCAATTAAAAAAAATACATATTTTTGTAAATAACTTGAACTTTGAAATGCAAGTAACATGTGTTTGAAGTGCAAGTTTTCTCATGTGCGCATGTTCTTATTTGAACTGAATCATGTGTGTGTATATCTTAATGAAATAGTCAACTTAGATATCGGGCTCTAGGTGATTTCAATGATATTAAAAATATAAATTTGAATAAAAATTGAATTATTATAAATACCATTATGTCAAATTTGATTGAGATGAGGTTCGAACCTAAGACCTTTCTTATAGAAATTAATGGGTAAGTTAAAAGTTAACGGAATATTAACGGAGAAGAGAATATTTAACGGAAAATTAACGGATAATCATAAAAGTAAGGTTAAATTAGGTAATCTCTATTAATAATACTAGTATTTTCGCCCGTGCGTTGCACGGAATGAATTTGTTATCATATTTTAAAAATATTTGGATCGATATACAATTATATAAATTATAACATCGAATATATATAGCGCAATTGATGAAATTGGTTGGATTAATTATGTTTTCTGATGTTTTCTTTGCTTGAATTAGAGCAAATAATTGTCCAATTACCCTTGCGATTCACGGATAAATTTTTTCATTATTTATTTAGATAATAAAATTAAAGATAAAATTATTTTAAAAAATCTAATATTGAACATGTACATTTATTTGATTATAAGATTAGTGCAAAAGTATCACTCAATTAATTGAATAATAAATGACTTGTTTGTTTACAATTATCTTAAAGAGATCGATATTTAATACTCCGTATAACTTAAGTAATTATATTATTACAAAAATAAATATGGAAAAATGAGAAATAATTTAACTTTAATTATTACGGAGTATAAAAATAAAGTCAACGACTAATATTTAGGTTAATTATCATAATAATTATTAGGCAATTATTATTAGTTAATTACACTAAATTAATTATTTTTTGTTAACAGGAATATGAATTCGTATATACAAAAATTATTATTATTATTATTATATATTAAATACGTTCGACCTTCTGCAGTGTTCATGTCACACGTGTACTAATTAATTTGATCAACGACATCTAAAGTTGGTGAGAAGATTGCTCAACCTTCTAGTTAATAAATATTAATTATGTGATAAGTTAGCTGTTTTAAGATGGAGCTTCGGTTAACTGTATGACTAAAAAGAGCATGTTCCCGTGCTTATGGAGTAGTATTTATTAATATAATTAATAATTAATATAATTAATTAATTAATTAATATTTAATTCATATATATAATTATAATAATATAATTGCCAATTATATTTTCAATGAAATATTAATATATTCATTTCATTTATTCTAATATTTTAATTTCATTTTGAATATATTCATTTCTTTTTTCCTTTATAAAAAGAATTATTAATTGTCATTCCTTTTTCTTTCATAATTTTTTCCTAATATTTCATTTGTTGGTTACTAATTCTTTTGTAGGGAAAGCTATGCTATATTTCTAGTGAAATATTAATATATTCATTTCGTTTTTCCTAATATTTCATTTCCTTTTAAATATATTTATTTCATTTTTCCTTCATAAAAAGAATTAATATTGATTTCCATTCCTTTTTTCCTTCATAATTTTTTCCTAATATTTCATTTGTTGGTTACTAATTTTTTCATATGGAAAGTTGTGTTATATTTCGAGTGACATATTAATATATTCATTTTGTTTTTCCTAATATTTCATTTCCTTATAAATATATTCATTTCCATTTTCCTTCATAAAAAATTAATATTCATTTCCATTCTTTTTTCCTTCATAATGTTTTCCTAATATTTCATTTGGTGGTTACTAATTTGTTCATAGAGAAAGCTGTGTTATATTTTCAATGAAATATTAATATGTTCATTTCGTTTTTCCTAATATATCATTTCCTTTTGAATATATTCATTTCCTTTTTTCCTTTATAAAAAGAATTAATATTATTTTACATTCATTTTTCCTTTATAATTTTTACCTAATCATTCATTTGGTGGTTATTAATTTTTTCGTAGGGAAATGTTATGTTATATTTCCAGTGAAATATTAATATATTCATTTCACTTTTCATAATATTTCATTTTCTTTTGAGTATATTCATTTCCTTTTTCTTTCTTCAAAAGAATTAATATTGCTTTCCATTCATTTTTCCTGATAATTTCCAATTAATTGGCCTGATTCATTGCCAATTAGTAAGAAAATATTAATAACAGATTTTCGTGTAATATTCATTTCATTTTCGTTCATAAAATTTAAATATTAATTTCCATATGATTAAAAAGTAATATAATTATAAAAATATAATTGTTGTATATATTTTCAGTGAAATATTAATAAATTCATTTTGTTTTTCCTTCTAAGTAATTAATATAATCATAATTATAATATAATTGTCGATTATATTTTCAGTGAAATATGAATATATTCATTTTCTTTTTCCTTCATAATAGGAATAAATATTCATTTCTATTTCTTTTTCCTTCATAATTTTTTCTTAATATTTCATTTAGTGGTTACTAATTTTTGCATAGGGAAAGCTATGTTATATTTATAGTGAATTTTTATTATTAATCTCCTATTCCATTTGGCATGATTCCTGTGCCAATTAGTAACATTAGTAACATAATATTAATAACAGATTCCCGTGTGTAATATTTATTTCCTTTTTCATTCATAAAAAAATTTTAATATTCATTTCCATATAATTAATAAGTAATATAATTATAATAAAAATATAATTGCCAATTATATTTCCAATGAAATATTAATATATTCATTTTCTTTTTCCTTCATAAATATTAATATGATTAATATAATTATAATAATTTAATTTTCGAAATAAATTCATTTCCTTTTTCGTTCAATTTTCAATCAAATATTAATATTAATTTACTTTTTCAAATGGCCTAAATTTCGTGTCGTTTAATTTTCAGTTAATTTTTTAAATATTTTTTTGAACTATAATTTAACCTCTGAACATTGTATGAATAAACGAATAAAACAACTGCATATTCAAAGTAATGTAAAACCATGAAATGTTAAGATTTAAACAAATCACACAAATTTAAATTTTGAAATCTTTAATGCCCAAAAATATAAATCTCTAGGATTTCAAGAAAATATTTTATTAATTGCTTCTCAACTTTCACATCTCTTAACAGATCCACTATCATTTGCATCATATTGCTTATCATTTGCATCATATTGCTTATTAGGCTCCAAATATCTGCATTTTGTAATTAAAGATGAGGTATCACATTCTCCCCTCCTAAGAAATAAAGTTACGTCCCCGTAACTTTCATGCAAGACCTTACCAAAGCTATATTCAAATTAATTATCAAAATAATCCAACAATCACCATTAAGAAAAATAAGCACACTCACCATCAAGAAAAATAAGCAAATACGTAGCTAAAGAAAATCACAAATTCCAAAGTATTTAATCACATAACCAATATAAAAATAATGCACCATAGTCAAAACAAATTATGCAACAATATGCAAGGTCTCACATCCTCACCAACGGGTATTCCTAGCAAATTTTAATTCCTATATATACCTAAGATCTCAAAACCTAGGCTCCCAAAGGTTCGAACTGCTCTGATACCAATTTGTAACACCCCAATTTACAAGACCAAATTTTCCTTAATTTTTTTTTCCAATTTAAAATTCACTAGTATCATTACGGAATCATTAACTAACCAAAATGGAAATGGGTGTTATCGCCACGCTCAGGTATTTCTCTATACCCAAACGCTAAGGCTAAGGCTAAGGTTTACAACTTACAAAGATATCTCCAGGCTAATACTAATACAACAAATCAAATATACCCATCTAAAAACAACTTCTAGATTTTCTATAAAAATGGAACTTTAACCAACTATCTAAGAAGTGGCGAATCGCTCTCATAATCCATGCTCATGCAGATGCACCTGAAATATACTCAAAGAGTATCCAAAGTTAGCGCAAAGCTAAGTAAGATTTAATTCACCTCCTAAAATAACTATTTACACATAGC
This sequence comes from Ipomoea triloba, assembly GCF_003576645.1. Lineage (NCBI taxonomy): Eukaryota > Viridiplantae > Streptophyta > Magnoliopsida > Solanales > Convolvulaceae > Ipomoea > Ipomoea triloba. The sequence goes on along the minus strand of NC_044926.1, from coordinate 10,977,842 downwards.
ACACAGGAGCACAACTTGTAGATAATAATATGTATAAATGTGTACATCAAAATTATTGGAACATAAAGATGCAAATAAGCAATACTCACAATATTCTAAGTAATCACAGTTCTTCAAAAATATTCAATAATTCCAAAACCCATAATTTCTCAAAAATACTCATAATTCATAACTTCCAAATCAATATTTCTCACAATAGAAATTTTAGGAACATTTTGAAAGTAATATATCTTTCAAAATCATTTGTTAATATATACATGTACATATACATGGAAGAACACCAATCTCAATACAATGGGCAGGGTCTTGTTTCATCAAGCCCTAGTGAATAATAATCTCTCTATTGAACACTACACAAAATCCCATTCAATCTCAAATAATGGGCAGGGTCTTAATTAATAAGCCTTAGTGAACAGTAATCACTCCACTGAACACTACACAAAAATCCCATTTAATCTCAAATAATGGGCAGGGTCTTAATTAATAAGCCCTAGTGAACAGTAATCACTCTACTGAACACTACACAAAAATCCCATTTAAGTGGAACAGAACTAATACCTTAAGTGTGTGCACCCCCAATGGGTTTCCAAGTCCAATGGATAGTAACTAGTCCTAGTAGTCATGATACGTTTCTAATGACTACTACTCAACAGGGTAAATACCCTAGTGGTAGACTCCGCTAACCACTCCTCAAAATAACAAAACCAAAAGTCATATGGAGACAGGATACATTTCTACTGCTCATTATACAACCAACTGGGTTTTAACCCAAGTATCCAGAAACTCATAACAGGATACTACACATCTTATAATTCATTAAGGGCATCACAACCCAACCAGACCTTTTATCCTCCATCTTTATAAAAATAAAGATAACAATATGTCTCATATGTCACTCCAAGATGGTAGATTTTCAAAATTCAATCACAAGCTTTGTAGCCAACTAATACATAGACTACTAATAACATTCACTTGAATTTCATATACAAATGTATGCATTTTTCCAAAATATTGATATGCCTCCCATAAAAATAATATTTCAACCTCTGTAACCAACACATATGCATATAATCTCAATTAAATAACTTCTCAATGTATGGCACAAATAATCAACAAAACACAAGAAACAGAAACTGACAGAAATTTCAGAAATTATAACCTGGATTGTAGAATTTTCTGAGGAAAATCGGGAGCATATTTTAACACAAAATTTTCCAGATAATAAGTACAGCAAATCTAGATTATACACAAAAATTTTCAGGTCAATCCAAGTTCTAGAAGTATTTTTTTCGAAATATTTCCCAACACTGCGCTGCACAGAAATTTACCTGACAGCACACTGCCACAACTTTACGAAATTTTTCTAGAAATAATGAAGCATATCTCTAACAAAATAATTTTATATACATCAAATATCATAAGTCTAGGATCTCTAAATAAAATTTCAGGCCAATCAGAGTTCAAAAAGTATTTTTCACAAATTTTGATTTCAAACTGCGCCAGTCAGAATTTTTTAAAGGCTACAATGAATAAAACCCTTATTTCTTAATACCATAAAATCACCATACAAATATATACCACACAAAATGTATTTATACACAATTCACAATAGAAACTTAGGAAGAATAATATTTTTATTGAGAAAAAGAAATAATTTTGATGATACTTACTCTAGAGCCAAAACTCTACTGCACGCCACCCACTAGAAATTCTTGATGATCCTTGATTGTCTGCTAGTTTGAGACTAATTGATGAGAAGAGATCAGACTCGACAATAATGAACAAGGAGAAAGCTAGGGTTTTATTTATTTGAGAGAGAAAAAAATGGCGACAGAGATTGATTAGAGTAAAATATATGGAATTAGGGTTATGGATATATGTATATATATACCTAGTAATGTCGTACGTATCTAATTTGTATCTAATTTGTATATAGTTACTAGGACTAGGAAGATGGTTATGATAGTGAGGAAATCATGAATAACATATTATATATATATATATATATATATATATATATATATATATATATGTGTGTGTGCGCGCGCGCGCGCGTTTATGAAACCACGTAGCATATTACATAAATATATAGAATATAACTATATAAGGTAGATGATGAAGATTAGTAAATATACATATATATAAGGAGTCTGTATGCGATATACATATATTAGGAATATGAAATATTAGGCTCAATATAATAATATGGGTTTAGGAAGCTCTTGAAGAGAATTTAATAAAATAAATCCAATTTAATCTGAGCCAAATAATATGATGAAATAATTTAAAATGGACCGATTTAAGGATGCAACACTTAGAAAATAATTTTAGAGAGACTAAGAATAAAATCAAAACAACAAAAGAATTCCACCTTGACTCTTGTACAAGTGTACTAGCCTCATACCAAGCTCAGAGAATGGGGGTGTCACATTAGCTTACCTTTCAGCAATTGAAGCTACCAACAATGAACCCCAGCGCTTGTGATTACAAAATATAAAAACCTGCAATGAATGTAACAAAAAAAAAAGTAAATATGTCACACTTCTATGGAGAAGGGTGGTTCTTCCTATGTACATTGATGCTTTAACAAACGAAAAAACAACAGAACTAAGAGAGATGAAAATTGGTGGTGGTGGTTGGCTGAGTTTATTCTTGTATTTATAGCCATAAAGAGAGAGAGAGAGACAGAGTTATTATATATGAATGAAAAACCTCCATTATGTTATATTTCATACATATTTGAATTCCATATATATTATATTCGAATACCTATTTGTTTACAATTACATTTGATTTAATTTTCAATTCCAATAATATCTCATATTCTTGATTTAATTTTCTACTAATAAATGATGACTTTATGGACATGATCTTCGTGTATTTTTTTTCTTGAAGACAATTTTTGTGTATATATAAATATTACCAATTTTTATTGCAAATACATTACTGCTATTACCGTGTATAAGTAACATTAATATGCTAATATTTGTTACGATTTAATGAACAAATTAATTTAAGAAAATAATATTATGTAAACAAACAATTCGGGTTATTACAATGTAAGAATTGGTTAGAAATGGTTGGAAAATAAAATATAATAAATATTTGATGTAATTTTACATGGCAATTGTCAATTACAATTATTAGATATTATTAGCATATATAATATAATATGATTGACATTCATAATTTTTGTATCTCAGTCAGAATATGAGTACATTTAGGTAAATATTACCAAAAATTGTAACAATCAAAACCACATTCTTATCTCATTAATATTATTAATAACCTATTATAACCAATTATAATTAATATTGTTCTATCATTAATATTATTCTATAATAATAATTAATATAATAATAATAATAATAATTATCATATTACTAAAATACCCCTACATTTGGGCGGGAAAATTCTTGATGAGGATAATGCTTTTATATATAGTATAGATTAATCTGAATTATCTTAATCATCTATTTGATTAAATAATTCATCTGAACCATCCATTTGATTAAATAATTTGACCACCATTTTTTCTACCCATTTTAGGCATAACTCTCTTTGGCTCTTATTAGTATATATATAGTAGAAATTAGACTTTTAAAACAAAAATGCAATAAATTGAAACCAATAAGTTATTCAAAGTATCTTTTTCATTTTCAATTTATTGGCATTAATAAGTCAAATAAAAAATATATTTATCAAATATTCATATTAACTATTTAGGCCATGCTCAATAGTGTGAGGTTTTTGAGGAGATTTTGCATGTGTGAGTAGGAAAGAAAAAATGTGAGTGAATGAAAAAAACAATCAAAATCTGAAAGAAAAAAAATGCGTGCCCTTCTGGACGCGAGAGTTGCGCCTCACGCGAATTCTCATTATTTTTATTGGGCCCCACATAATTTTAAAAACCTCACATATCGCAGTATGCATTTTTTTTCTCTCTATTTTATCACTCTTCTACATTATATTCTTTTTTTAAAAAAAATTATGTAAAATCCTTATAATGGGAAGGCCTTAAAGAATCAAACAAACTAGACTTTACCTTAAAAGTAAACACCCCAGCATAAGTAATCGATTCTATCATGATTGATGATACTATACTAATTACCTCGAAAGCAAGAGGGATTTGTTTCAAAATTTGCTTTAAGGACAAACTGATTAGCCAGTCTTTCAAGACATTTGAAAGTAGGCAATGTTCCAGTCGAAAAGATTGTGGGGCCCATGAGGAATGATGTGCATATGAACCAAACATTTCCTTGGCAAAACTACAATAATATCCGGGACCCAGGGGGACTTTGAACGAGCCGCCCCGTAGGCCACGTCCGCCCTTTACATCTCGACACGTGACCCTTAGGTCTTCTCCATCCATGCCGTTAACGCCGGTCATAGCATGTCACGTTACATCTCCGCGTTTTGTGTAAACTGTTGTTTTACCCTCAGTTACGCCACAAACAGATATTATGATCATGTTTAGCATATTTTGAATCCGTTAAAAGTGAGATAATTTGATCTATTTTAATTTTACAGCTAAGGGTTGGTCTCATGTTAGATCCGACCCGTAAGATGGTTCGAATCTCATAAAATTAAATTATGATAAAAATGGTATATATAATTAATATTTCAAGTCATATATATATATAGGGCGGTTAGCGAACAGAGTTTTCGACAAACTACTCGTATTCGAGCTCGGTAATCGTTCGTTTATTAAGGTAAAGGAGCATTAACAAACAAAATTTAGAGCTCGGTTAATAAACGAACAGTGTCTGAACAGTGGCAAGCTCGTTTGCTAAGTGTTCGCGAACAAGCTCGTTTGTGTTCGTTTAGTAGTGTTCATGAACAAGCTCGTTTGTGTTCGTTTAGTAGTGTTCGCGAACAAGCTCGTTAAGTGTTCATTTAATAATGTTCGCGAACCACATGTTTATATATATATATATATATATATATATATATATATATATATATATATATATATATATATATATATATAAAATTGTTCGTGAAGACGTGAATGTAGATTATTTATTGTTCACGAACAAATTGTGTTCATGAACATGTGCAGGTGTTTGGTTATTAAGTGTTCACGAACGTGTTATTGAACGTAAATGAACATGTTTGTGAACGTGTTCGTTAACGTTAACGAACACGTTCGTGACGTTAACGAATACTAACGAACGCTTAACAAACGAACACGAACACCCCAAAATCCTTAACAAACGAACACGACCAACCTCCGTTTGTTTATGTTCGGTTCGTTAACAGCCATATATATATATATATATATATATATATATATATATATATATATATAGAGGGTTGGTCTCATGTTAGATCCGACCCGTAAGATGGTTTGAATCTCATAAAATTAAATTATGATAAAATGGTATATATAATTACTATATATATATATATATATATATATATATATATATATATATAAAATACTTTATATTATAAATGTAATAATTAAAAATAAAATTTAATAGATAATTTGTAAAAAGTAATGTAATAACATAACAATAGCTGGTTTGGTACTAACATAATTTTATCAATATATTACATTACATTGAGATTTGATTATTTGAGCATTCAACCTACCTCTTGCATAGAAACGACATTTACTACTACTTTAACAGTTCGGGTCCACCTGCATTCGCTCTAAGAGACATAGGAGCTGGCACACCATTATAAAATGGTATTTAATCATTCTTTATAATGAATTAATTATTAAGATAATAGAGTTGTAAAGTGATAATAACTGGATTTTCTATGCAAGCGGTTGAGTGTTCAAATCTCAATGTGAGCATGTATATATGTATTTATTTTGGACATATTAATGTAACTTGGTTTTTCTATGCGCGATGCGCAAAAGCATATGTCCAATATTTATATTTTAAAAAATAACTAACAAATTCTTATTAATTAAAATTTAAATGAAAAACTTATTTATTATTTTTGTGGTAAATCAACGAGGTATTCCAGGTCTTTCTTCGCCTATTTAAGGGCCCGGGTCGACCTGACAAATTCCCATTCGTTCCGGGAGGCACAAGAGCTGGCCTAGGGGAAATCGTCATTTGTGGGAATTGAACCCAAGTTCTCCCGAAATTCTTCACCACAAATAGGGGTAGAAATAGGCCGAGCTGAGCCAAGCTTTAGAAAATTAGGCATGGGCATATTACGAAAATCTAAAGCCAAAGCCTAGGCCTGAACTTGTATGTAGGCTTTTTGTTAGGCTAGCCTACAATTGGTCTGGCCCAGCCTAAACCCTTTTTAAAAGTCTGTTTAATATTTAAGCCATTAAAAATGCTTCAAATTAAGTCCTACTTTGAGCCTATTTAAAGCCTACATGTTAAGACTTTTTAAAAACTTTAATAAGAATATGTAAATAATTTAAGAAATATGTCTAATACAAAACTAATACATAATTCCATGAGTATATCACCACAATCAAACATAATAGCATTAAAATATAAAATAAAATAAAATAAGTCACAACTTCAGCATGTTCGTTAACTTGTTTAGAAATAAATACAATTGTATTATTATTTGTTATCCTATATAATCTCATAAATAATAAACAATCAACCCACATAATTAAGTTGCAACATTTCATTAAATATTATGACAGTCAGAACAGTTAATAAAAAAATTAAACAATAAGAACACTTACAACAGGATTAGCAGCAATGTTTATAGTTGAATTGTAATTTAGAATGAGATTTTGGGGGTGGAGGCTTACAGTTCGGTAATTATATATACTTGGGGTTATATTGTAAATATAAAAATAGATATTAAGTATAAAATTATATATATATATAAGTCAGCCCTGTAGGCATAAAGGTCGAGCCTGATATATCTAGGTCTGCCATGTTAAGTTTAATAGACTTTTGAAATTGGTTCAAACCTGACCTTTTTACTAAACGAGCTAGGCCTAACTAGGCTTTAATTGGGCTCGGACATAGGCCCCTACAAGGGGCTTGGCCTATTCCCACCCCTACCCACAAAGAGAGCTCACTTGCCACTTGAGGTACCCAATTGGGTTATTATATTAATCCAATATATAATGTCTACAAATATTATTATCATTAAAGAATATAAGAAAGGATATGGTAGATGCATGCCCATGGTAAAGTTAATGAAAAAGATAATGGAAGCTATAATGGTAATGGTATTTTTGTCCAAAAAAAATGTATAGTACAACTCTAAAAACACAATGTACAAAATTGTTAGCACGAAAAGTATGTACATAAATGAGGGATATAACTTTGATTAAGACTTATTATGTTTTACTAGTTTTTTTATGCGCGATGCGCAAAAAATAGGTGCCCAATATTAATATTTTATATTAAAATTTTAAATTTATTTAGATTTTAGATATTTAAATTATTGCAAATCTATATCTATACTATATATAAAAGTATTATCCTCCTCCCAAATTTTCCCGCCCAAACTTAGGGGCATTTTAGTGATTTTATTAATTAATTAATTTATTGATTATTTATTAATTTATTTATTGATTATAAGGTAAATTGGACAATTATTTTGGGTAAATTATTGATTATATTAGTTAACCATAAATATTTTCATAAAGTTAGCAATCAATTATTATTACATATTATATATATATATATATATATATATATATATATATATGCCACCATGGTTTTGGTTATTTTTGTAGCATATGTATTTTTTTTTATATTTTAAATAGTATATACTGTGAACTCTCATCTCCACCGCAGATGAGAGGCAAACAACGACGGTGGTGAGTTCTTTCTCCGACGAGTTATCCTCCTCCGGTTATCTCTCTCTCTCCCCGCCAGTCGAAGAAGAAGATGATGAAATGGCAGGTAACGTTTTCTTCTTTTTATTATTATTATTATTATTATTATTATTATTATTATTATGAGAAGAGAGGAAAGAAGAAAGAAAAGAAAATGAAGAAAGAAGAATGGAATGCCGGAAGAAGAAAGAAAAGAAAAGGAAAAGTAAAGGAAAAGAAAATGGGTATTGATAAAGATGATGGTGATGTTTTGTTTTATTATTATTATTATTATTTTTTGTTTTATTATTATTATTATCTCGCAATAAAAAAAATTTTCATAGAGCCTCTGGGATGGAAGGCGCCAAGGAAAAGAAACAGGAAGAACCAGAAGAAAAATGCTACTGGTGGAAGTTATGTAGAGCACATGGCCCCAAATTAAAGCATTCCCTATTTTCTTAACTAAGTCTTCGAATTCTGTAGATCTATTAAATTTGTGAAATTCACTTCTACCGTGATTCACTGCCTCTTCAAGCTTCCCAACATGTGCAAGGAAATCAAACACTTTAGATTATTGTAGTAGCTCAACCATAACTGAGTTCTATTCTTAAAAAAATAGGAAACAAAGAAAACTATTAAAAATTAATTAATTAATTAATTAATTGTTCTTTTATAAAAAACAAGGAAATCAAACACTTTAGATTATTGTAGCAGCTCAACCATAACTGAGTTCTATTCTTAAAAAAATAGGAAACAAAGAAAACTATTAAAAATTAATTAATTAATTAATTGTTCTTTTAGAAAAAAAAAAAAACATAAACAGTTTCCCCTACACCATTTTTACTTCAACACAATTCGCTTTTTCTTTGTTTGGGTTCATTCCCATAAAGTGCTTTATTGGGATCTAAAGAAAAAACAGGGTCATTCGGGGTAATCAAGTTTTTTTTTTTTTGCTTACCTATTCTGTTAAGAGTATAATAATAATAATAATAATAATAATATAATACTTCGTAATAATAATCATAATAATAATAATAATAATATAATACTTCGTAATAATAATCTTAAACTCTTGAATATAATTTCTCTAATATTAATAATATAATAATAATAATAATATTTCAAAACACTTAATATAACTTCCTACTTAAATTTTCCTATTAAATCCGTTTATAACGGTAATTACAAATATAGAAAAACAATATCCTCCTCCAAAATTTTTCCGCCCAAACGTAGGGCATTTTAGTAATATGGTAATTATTATGATAAAATAATATTAATTATAATTGGTTATAATTCATTATTAGTAATTATAGTATTTATTATGATAGAAATATTTCACAATAATATTTTACATCATCAATTTAAAATGGAACGGAAATGAGGTAAATTGAAAAAGGAAATGAACATTAATAATTGACTGAAAATTAAAAATAGAAAAGAGAATGGAAATTATGTCAATTAAAAAAGGAAATGAATATTAATAATTGACTGAAAATTAAAAAAATATCCATAATTAATTAAAATGGAAAAAGGAAATGGTCAAATCATTGCATTTTAAATTTTCACAATAATATTACACAGTAGAATAAATCAAATCACAAATAAATCGTAAATCTTTCACAATTTTAAACAATGGATTGAAAATTAAAAATGAAACGGAAATATTTCAATAATAATATTCTACATCATCAATAGTAAAAGTAAATTAAAAATGAAAAATATTTCAATAATAATACATCATCAATAGTAAAGGTAAATTAAAAATGAATGAAAATATCAGTGCATCTATTATTCTAATTGACTAATTAACTGGAAAAAAAAAGAATAATCGACTGAAAATGAATATGATATTACTAATGACTGAATATATAAAAGAAATGAATATTAATAATTGACTACAAATAAAAAAAATATCCATAATTGACTAAAATGAAAAAGGAAATGGTTAGATAATTGCATTTTAATTAAAAAAGGAATGGAAATATTTCAATAACAATATTCTACATCATCAATAGTAAAGGCATATTTTAAACAATATTAAAGATAATTAAAAATGGAACGGAAATATTTCAATAATAATAATATTCTAAATCATCAATTAAAAATGGAACGGAAATTAGATAAAAATATCACTGCATCTCATATTTTAATTGACTGAAAATAAAAAAAGAATAATTGGTTGAAAATGAATTTGATATTACTAATTGGCGGAATATATAAAAAGATCACTAATTTCTCATCTTTCTCTTTATTGCTTAGTAGTGGAGTCAAATTACGTCCATCGGGACAAGGAAAAGCTCTATAAGACTCCAGTTGATGCGTTGTTATTTGGCCAAGGAATATCAACGTGTTGCCATCAACCAACAAACACTGGCATGCTTATTCCATGACTCCAAGGTACATATTGCATTTATACACTTTTTTTACAACATTGAATTTTAAAAATATTGGACTAATATTATAGTTTAAACACATACTATAATTTAGACTCATACTCATACTATATCGGTTGAATGCTTTATTTCAGAATACTGAATTTATGTTGTATGTTAGACAATCATACTTCAATATACATCACAAAATTTAATCACATAATGGATTTGCTATCCACAAAATATAATCACAAAATGAATTTGTTACTCATAGAATTTGTATCCATTTAAAAATTTCTAAAGAATTTGTCAAACAATTCAACAAACTCTTGAAGGAAGGGAAAATCTATAATACTCACAATTTTGTTGTGCAAACCTCTCACATGAGGTTTAAGTTGTGCGAGCAAAAGTACATTATGAAAACGAATAATGACACTTTGATTAGTGTTACAGATTAAGATGATTCTGATTTTTCCAAAGACATGTTTAAACTCAAGGATTTTGAGTGTTGAAGGCTCCCGGAGGTGTGGATAGCAACCAATGTAATTTTTAATTACAATTTCGTTCTACCTCATGCAATAAAATTTTTTTAGCCTTGATTTTTAATAGTTATTTTCGACCAGGGCATAACACCATTAGAAGCTACATATTCGACAAATCTAGAAGTCATCTCCGTTGATGAAACTACTCCTGAGCAACCGTCTTTGAAGAGAATAAACATGGATTTTTCATCGTTTTCAAAGAGTTTGAAAAAGCCTAATATTGAACCTACGACATGATAGCCTTGGTTGTTTTGTTTTTGATTTACCACACAATATTTATTTGAGTTTCAATTATTCTTAGTTTGACTGGAGTAATTAAATGCTTAATAGATGGATTAATTAACTCATGTTTTCTTAAGGGAAACTGTAAAGGAAGGAAAAACTAAAAAAATGCACTAATTAACTCATTTTTTTTTTTTTTAACAAAATGACAAAATTGCTATATATCTAGACAAAAAACGTATGTTCCATACAAATGATTTAAGATAACAATTGATTCCTATAACTGAGTTGCTAGAGAACAAGTACATTTGTCCAATTTATAAAAATCATAAATAATGATATATAAAATCTCCAAAGTTATAACACCGCATGCGTAGATCTACACATTAACTATTAATTTGAGCAATTATTTGTCCAAACTCAAGCAATGATAACATCAAAAAATATAAATGATCCAAAACATATCTTCAATTGCACTATATAATATTTGATGACCTAATTTAAAAAATTATATATTAATCCAAATATACGTGGATGCATGTGCATGGTAACAATAGTGGAAAAGATAACGGAAGTTATAACAGCAGTGGTATGTTTGTCTAATATATTGTAAAGTACAACTTTTATAGCATAATGTACAAAAGAACTTAATGGAAAAACGGACATAAATGAAGGGTATAACCTTCATTCATACTTATTATGTTTTTAGATATTTTATATATTGGTGGTAAAAATAATTAATTATAAATATTTATAAAATAATATATGAGTTGGCATTAAGTAAACATGGCAGAGATGATGTCAACGTCACAACTATTGTCTTTTAATTGTTTCACTTTTTAAAGTACATGGACTAGCCAAAGACCTTGTGGTCAAGCGGCATAGCTGTGGCTCTCCCAAGTGAGAGGTCAAAAAAAAGTACATGGACTAAATTGAACAAAATTAATTAAGATAGAATGACTAAATTGAACAAAACACTATAATACAAGGATCTAATAGGTACTTTGACTTACAATTACAGATTTCATCAATACGTTAAACCAAATTGAAAAATTTAGGCCCTGTTTGGTAAATAATCAGCATATCAGCCAATTTTGGCTTATTTGACCACTATTAGTTGTTTGGTTAATAAGCTTTTTGTAACTTCAAAATGCTAAAATTCAAAAGTCTATTCAAAGCAGCCTTTTCAATTAGCTTTTTGAGAAAAGAAATTATACCAAAAAGCTATCAGCTAACAGCTAATTTATCAAACAACTTTCTAGAATCAGCTAATATTATCAACAAATCATACCTTCTAACCCAAACAACCAACCCAATCAGCCAACAACCATTTACCAAACAGGGCCTTAAACAAAAACAAAAAAAATGAAATCATAAATTGTAAAAGGTAGACAAAATTTCCTTCACATATATGTATCACGAGATACATTCTATGGTACGGTGTTGCTGAGTGCATTGCATAGTATTATTTTTTTTTGAAAATAACATTGCATAGTATTATTATTTGCACTTAATGTTAATGTTATTTATGAAAATGGCAACACATTTTCCTTCTCTCTCTCTTTTTTTTTTTGTTTTGAAAATCATTTTCCTTCTATCATTGCTTTAAAACCGTTAGATCTTTTTAGATAGACAACTCTAATTGCTTCATAGTTTTTTATTGGGCACAAGTTCTTATTTGATTTAAATCCTATATATATATATATATATATATATATATATACACTAATGGGAGTTTAAATTTCAGTGTTTGGTTTGCAGGAATAAAATTATTGGGGATTTCAATTCCAATGTTTGGTATACATGAGAATTGAGAGGGAAGAAGTAATATAAAGTCCAAAATGCTCATTGTTGTTGTTGTTGTTGTTGTTATTATTATTATTATTATTGTTATTATTATTATTATTATTATTATTTATAGTTGACAAAATAATTCACAAATTGTTAGAGTTGTTACATATAAAGAATGTAAATTTTGAAGAGTTCTGTATATAAAGAATTCAAAGGAACAAACATGAATGTTGTTGTATATAATTAAACAATGCATATAAAGAATGCAAATTTTGAATAGTTGTTGCATATAAAGATTTAAATGAACATACACAAAGAGAAGTCGAAGAATAATACATATTATAATTTAGAAGGGAATGTCATACATCAATTTTAGATTAAAAAATAGAGGGGTAATTTTGTCTCAGCATTGCCTTTTTTTCTTCCTAAAATCCATGGAATTAAATTCCCATGGGGGCCATGAGATTCTAATTCCATGAAAATGAGAGAATTGCAATTACGTCCAACCAAACGAAGGAATTTAGTTGCATTCGGAATTAAGTGGGAATGGAATTATAATTCTCTCAAACCAAACGCCTTGTAAATGGTCTATTGACTATTAATCTATTAACCTTTACCAGTTTTCATCATCCACTTTCAATTTGATATTAAATGGTCCCTTAACAATTGATTTTCTTACATCATCCAATTAAGTATATATTTAGTAAATATTAAATTTATAGGTAATAATGTAAAATATGTATTCGACTAGGCCGATTCAAATAATAACAATCCTGGCTTGACCCACAACAAAAAATAAAAAGTTATTTTTGTTTTTCAATTTCTTTAGCTCAAAGTTATTACATTTATCAATTATTGATTAAATATGAGTCTAGCTTGCCCAAATCAAATAATAAAAATCTTGATCCAGCCCGGCCACATCCAAAAAAAAAAAAAACTTCAATTGCTTTACTTCATAATTATTATAGAGTTATTTATCAATCCATGTATTTATTTTTATTATAATAAGTTATAAGTTAAAAATTATTTATTTACATCATTTTATTATAATTATTATTTCTCTTTAAAACTATTGAAAATTCTATAATTTTATTTTTATATAAAAAATAATTATTATAATCATTATAATAATTAATATTTTATATGAAATAATTTTGCAATAGATTTATGTTCATGTTAAAAAATTGAATCAAATAAAAAGAATCTAATTTTCTAGCTTTTAGCTAAAAAAAAATCATTTTATAAGGTTCTGTCAAACACAGAAAAGGGAAAATAGTTTTTAGAAATAATTAATTTTTAAAAAATGATTTTTCAGAAACTATTTATCGTGTTTTCAAACAGACCCTTAGATATGCATTCCCTCCAGTAATGTGCATACATACATCAGTCGTTATACCGTGGACCGCGGTCACTGATACTACAATTCATCTCAAAAGATACTGCATTACATTTGTTTTTATATTATCGAATGAAACTATAGTTATATCGAAATGTAACTGTAGTTGTGTTGAAATGTAACTGCAGTATATATGAACTGATACTGAATAACAGTTTCACATTTGTGTTTTATATTATCGAATGAAACTGTAGTTATATCGAAATATAACTGTAGTTGTGTTGAATTGTAACTGCAATGTATATGAACTGATACTGAATAACAAATTCACATTTGTGTTTTTTCGAATGAAATTGTAGTTATATCGAAATGTCATTGCAGTTGTGTTGAAATGTAACTGCAATGTATATTAACTGAAAGTGAATGGCGTGGAACGGAGGTCGTTTCATCTGCCTATTTTCATTAATCAAAATGACATCATTTTGATGAGCGGTCCACGATATAATTTGCGTACATACATGAATTTGCTTATTTGGAATATTTTATGGTGTTTTGAAATACATGCTAATCAATTAATGCTTGATCTAATAATTTTTAGAAGTATATAAAAAAAATTTTGAGTACTACTGGCTCTGTTACAATGTAGTATATGGTCATAAGCACAAAGAGTTAACAGTTGCCACTTTCTCAAGTCTACTGAAGCACAAAAAATTAACAATTGCCTCCACTGAGGCTCAAATCCACTCCCATAATCCATGTGGAAGTGTTAATCAAGACACCGAATGCCACTAGACCACAAGGTCTTTGGCATCAAAAAATATATATATATATAAGATACCAAATCTGCATTTGTTATTTATGTTATTTTACAGTAGTTTTATATACTACCTCACTACTATACAGGATGAATGTAAAATGCTCAACAACACCAGTTTCTCTTTTTGTCTATTTTAATTTTAGTCTTTTTTAACTCTCTCTCTATGTGTGTGTGTGAAATTTTAATCGTTAAAACTTAAAAGTAAAATTAATTAGATTTGGTTCTTTATTAGTTAAAATATTTTCTTTGAGTCATAAAAAATAAAATAAATAATTTTAAACAAAAAAATACAATTTTAATCTCTTAATTATTCCCGTTTAGACAATTTTTTTTTTGAAAACCAATAATCTGCCATTTAGACAGTTAATTCTTGACAATAGTCAATTGATGTCAATTGATTAAAAAAAAAAAAAGTCATCGATCTTGCTCATGCTCTTGCTAGAGCGGCTAATTCTCAATCTGGTCCTCGTGGTTGGTTTTTCTTGTTATCCTTCTTGTATTCAACATTTGTTCCTTAATGCTTAATGAAGTATTTCTTTTCAAAAAAAAAAAAATTATGTACGAGTTATCCACTCAATGGGAATCTCTTGAGAGAAGGAACGCTTTTCTAAGCGAGGAAACCGCCTCTCTAAGAGAAAAACTTTTTATTCTCGACAGGGAAGCCCCATAAAATTCTTTTTGTTTATTTCTGACAATTGTGATACATAATCAATCCTATTTGTTTTGTTCATTACTAAAATGAATCGAATCCTATCAAATATTTAGATTTATTTGGGGGGAGCGGAATATTGTTTTTTTTGTCAATTTTATGGAGTTCCTGAGAAGGGCTTTTCTATTTATTCAAGATTTTTTTTTTGTCACGATCAGGAACAAGAGGAGTCACCATATTCCAATGAGCAGCCCTGCTCACAAAATTGTCAAAAAAAGGAAGTGGCGATGATGGCTAAAGCTAGGTGTTCTAAGCAGACCCTAACTATAGGAGGCACCTTTAAGCCCGTATCATACTCAAACTAATCCCAATTCATACCGGCCCAATTAAGGGGCAAAGTGCTAGCCAAATTAATTTTTCCATACAAAAGGGGTTTAAACTCCCAACCTCTCTTAAGGGACAAGAATGCACGGCCACTTACGCCAACCAAGCTAGTTACTTCATGATTCTATTGATCCTCCTTTATATGCAACACTGTTATTTTATAATATATAATCTAAAATCTAATGCCAAACACCTTTTGCGCAAATGACATCTAGTGACTCTCCCATAGGGACAAGAGTGCACAGCCACTTACGCCATCCAAGCTGGTTACTTCATGATTCTATTGATCCTCCTTTATATGCAACACTGTTATTTTATAATATATAATCTAAAATCTAATGCCAAACACCTTGTGCTCAGATGACATCTAGTGACTCTCCCATAGGGAGGTCATGAGATCGAGCATTGTACTCAATAAAAGTTATAACTTAAATCCCATACTGTTATAACTTATGTTATATTTTCCAACTATTGTTACCATGCACATCCATCCACCGTATATTTTATTATCTTTTTCAATGGTAATAATATATATACATTATATATTGGAGTATAGAAAATAGTTTACATTATTATTATTATTATTATTATTATTATTATATTAAATGTAAATAAATATAAGATTTTAATATAGATTACTAATATTGGATATCTATGTATTCAAAAAAAAATATTGGATATCTATTTTTACGTATAGCGCATAGAAAATACTAATAATAAAATATAATAAAAGTCAATAATGATAGAGTTTAATAAGAATAAAAATTTATTAATGTAATTAAATGCATTGTTAACTTGTACATTGTGATTTCTCTCTTGTAAATTACTCACAAATTCTTTTCAATTTTATTTTTTATTTTTCCTCTTTTCCTCCTAAGTTGTTAATGATGTTAAATAATACCTTTAAATATAATAAATTATACATTGCATTTACTTTCTTATACACTTACAAGTTATTTTCAATTTTATATATTTTAAATTTATACATAATGAATTAATTATTTATATTTTTATAGTTTTTTCATATACTATTTATAAAATCTCTTTCTACCTTTATTTTGATAATATAATATTCTTTTGGTAGTTTTATCACATATTTATGACTAGTTGACTAGCTTAAAAAATGGTAATTGATGACAAAAGTTAGCATATTGACAAATTACACATATTTAATTACATTTATAACTAATTGTACAACTATTAGTGACATGTTTGGTAAAGAGGAATTATAATCCTTTTCCAATTTAATTCTAACAAGTGAGAATTTCCGGAGTTTGATTAAGATGAATTGCAATTCTATGGAATTAAAAATCTTTAAATTTGAGGAATTGCACATCTCTCCTAGAAATTTTTACAATTTTATAATACATGAGAAGAAATTTTAGAGTGTGAGAACCAAATTATCATTCCTAATAATCCTATATCTTTCATTACTAATTGCAATTACATAGGCATTTTGGTATTTATACAACTTATTTCTTTCAATTCTCATATATACCAAACATTATAATTGAAATTCATAGTAATTCTGTTCCTGCCTACCAAATAATAAAATTTGAATTCCTACTTTATTTCACCTTATTAATTTCCCACGATATTACAATTTCTTTTCCTTTAATAATTTGCTCCTTGTAACCAAACGTCTTGTTAATTATCAAGAAATAAAGCTCCTCGGGGCTTAACATAGTTGATTCGTCGACTGACTTAAAGATCATGACCGGAGGCGGCAGTGTGGGGGTTCAAGGAGTAAGACCCAATGATACTAGAAGATCTGGATTAAATTCCTCATGCACACATGAAGATTTGAATTTGACTGGTGTGCTGATTGTGAAACTCACGATTCACTTCTATCGTGATTCTAAGAGCGGGGTTCTATGGGCTTAAGATTAGTCCAGCGAAGTTGGGATCTAAGTTTTAAAAAAAAATTATAAAAAATAAGGGGTTGTTTGGTTGACATGAATTGCAATTCAATTCATACATACAAAGGAAAGGGAAAAGGAAGAAAATGACGCATTTGCCCTTGTATTACAGAGTATTATACAAGGGCATTTTAGTCTTTATATTACTTCTTCCCAATAATTCTATTTATCCCTACCAAACAATGTAATTTGAATTCCTACTTTATTTGTACTTTATTCTTTTCCACCGAATTACAATTCATTTTCTTCTTATTTCATTCTTTCCAACCAAACGCGCAGTAAAATGACTTAAACAATAATGGCGGAGGGACTAAAATTACATTTGTTGCTTTCTTTAAATTGATTATTTATATTTATTACTACATTTTTGCGAACTTTACTGCGAGGCTAGAGTAACGCAAAAATCTTGTCCGATAATCACACACCGTTATTGCGTGACAGCATTTTGGTCTTCGTCTTCGTCTTCCCACACTATAAATACACCTCAACTCTGAACAACCAGTTCTCCACAACCCCAAATACGACCCGCTTATTCAACCCGCCCCGCCCATCCAAACTGCGTTCAAATGGCGGGTCCTTCTTCTCCATCTGTGCCCGCAACCCCTCTGCTGAAAGATGAGCTCGATATAGTGATCCCCACCATCCGAAACCTCGACTTCCTCGAGCAGTGGCGCCCCTTTTTCCAGCCCTACCATCTGATCATAGTCCAAGACGGCGACCCGTCAAAGACTATCCGGGTCCCCGACGGGTTTGACTATGAGCTCTACAACCGCAATGACATCAACCGGATTCTGGGCCCCAAGGCTTCCTGCATTTCCTTCAAGGATTCCGCTTGCCGTTGCTTTGGCTACATGGTTTCCAAGAAGAAGTACATCTACACCATTGATGATGACTGCTTTGTAAGCCCTCTCCCTTCCTTTTTTTGCCAAATTTTTCTATTTTTGAAGTTCAGATTTATGCGTGTCTATATTCGATTGTGGTTTGAATATTTGTTTTAAATTTCAAAATTGAAATTTGATTTATAGGCGTTTCTTAGTCAATTGCTCATTGAATTGTTGAAATCTGATCTGATCTGTCGATTAGCGAGACGTTTGTGAAGTTTTGAATATGGATCTGACAAGAGAGAATCTGAATCATGGGGTGGATGGTTTGTTGTGGTTATGATTTGCAATTATTTGATCCGATTTGTCTGTCAGATTGTGAAGTTTGATTACAGATCTGATTTTGAATCTGAATTATGGGTGTTTCTGAATGCTTAATTTTCAAAATTTTCATAAGTATTGCATGCTACCTTTTCAGATATATTTATCTAATTTATAGATATTTATGTGTTGCTTTGTTTCAACTTTCAATTTTGTTTTAGATGTGTGATCTCTATAGTGTGGGCTTTATCTAGGTAATGGATAATGGATAAAGACATTTCATTTTCAGTTTTGAAAATGATGTTAAAAACAAGGCTTCTGATTACAACTTACTCATTTAACATTGTGTGATAGCTGAAAAAACAAGAAGGAATTTTTATCTGTTTTCTTATTTGCTTATTGTTTTCCTTCTCGTCCTGTGTATGTTCTAAGTTGATGAGTATCCTGAAGCCAGTAAGAATTATGTATTTGTTTAAATCACATTTGTTTGTCTTCTCAGACCTTGTTTGCATGCCTGAACCAAATTTTGTGGCTTTTATCTATTCTGATCTGATGATTGACTTTGATGAGTTTTCCATTACCAGTGCCAGTTCTTGACTAATATCATTTTTTTACATGCCAAATACTGTCTGTATAAGATATACTTTATTTTGAGTTTTTACCATGCGATGCTATTCTTGATTTGAAGGTTTAAAAGAGAGTTGGTAAGAAGTATTGTTTGCTTGCCTCAAGTCTGGGGTTCATGACACCATTTCTTGTTTTCTCAAATTTTTGTCATTTTGAATATATAGGTAGCCAAAGATCCATCTGGCAAGGACATTAATGCTCTTGAACAGCACATCAAGAACCTCTTGTCCCCGTCAACTCCATTCTTTTTCAACACTTTGTATGATCCATACCGTGATGGTGCAGATTTTGTCCGTGGATACCCATTCAGTCTTCGTGAGGGTGCACCAACTGCTGTATCTCATGGCCTCTGGCTTAACATCCCTGATTATGATGCACCCACCCAGCTTGTCAAGCCTCTTGAAAGGAACACTAGGTATGGGGGCACTCCTTCCTATCTACATTTTCTTTGGATTGATAACTTAATGAGCTAGCTAATCCCTTCCAACCATTTTCAGGTATGTTGATGCCATTATGACAATACCTAAGGGAACCCTCTTCCCAATGTGTGGTATGAATCTGGGATTCAACCGGGAATTAATTGGCCCTGCTATGTATTTTGGACTAATGGGTGATGGCCAGCCCATTGGACGCTACGATGATATGTGGGCTGGGTGGTGTTGCAAGGTACTATTTACACTATTTATCCATTTGGCTGCCTCAATTGTTGTCATTTTTATGAATGCTTCCTGTTGGGCGGAGGCCAGTAAGGGCCAAGTCCAATACCATGTGGCTAAAGGATTGTTGGGCTAAGGCTTGGTAAAGGGCCAAGTCCAGAGGCCTTGTTCTCGAAAGTGTGTGGCTTTATAAGGAAATAAAGTTGTGCATTTGCTACTAGCTTGATCCTAACAAGTGGTATCAGAGTCGGGGAGTCCCACGAAGAGCCATCTTCATTACTGGCTATAGCTTTTGGCTTTTTGGTAAGCGTTTGATCTTAACATTTCCTTTATCACGCATTCTATGTAGGTAATCTGCGACCACATGGGATTGGGTGTCAAGACCGGTCTGCCCTACATCTGGCACAGCAAAGCTAGCAATCCTTTTGTGAACCTTAAGAAGGAATACAAGGGTATCTACTGGCAAGAGGAGCTGATCCCCTTTTTCCAGTCTGTTACTCTTCCAAAGGACTGCACCACTGTCCAGAGCTGTTACCTCGAGATTTCCAAACAAGTCAAGGCCAAGCTCGGGAAGGTTGACGAGTACTTCATCAAACTGGCCGATGCAATGGTGACCTGGATCGAAGCTTGGGACGAGCTGAACCCATCTGGAGATGCTGCCAAGAAACCCAATGGCCCCTCCAAGTAAAAGCACATTATATTAGTAGAGCTAGGACTCTGCTTCGATAGGCTAGACAGTATCATTTTCAGCCTGTTTATGATTACTTGCATCGCGGAGAGATGGTTACAGTCTTATATTTCCCTATGAGTTTAGAACTATTGAGATATTTATGCACTTGATTAAATTACATTCAGCATTATTTATAGAATGATCTATCAGTTTTTCCTGCTAGTTGATGGCCTTATTTTTCTGTTCTCTTCTGTTCATTGTTTTCAAGCCAAGATTCTGGTTTATTTGGCTAAGTGTTACTGTGGAGTTTCACACTTTTAAAAGGAGTTAATACCCAATTTAGTCCTCGACTATAGTGGTTTACTCAATTTAGTCCTAAGTGACTTTTTATACTCAATTAAGTCCCAGACTTTTATGATTTTACCCAATTAAGTCCTCTGTTAACAATTCCGTTAGTTGATGGTTAAAAGTAGGGTTAATATGGTAATTTATCCTTCATCCTCCCTTTTGGTCAAATTGCCATCTTCTTCTTCATTTCTCCCCCGTCTTCTTTTTGACTGTAATTTAAAAAAAAAAAAAACCATCAACTATAAAAAAAAATTGTGAAAAAGCTCTCAAAAAAAAATTGTGAAAAAGAATGGAGTCAAGGGCGTTTGAAGTCATGGAATAGCCTTTGATCATGGTGTTCCACAAATGGGCATTAGGTTCTTCGATCAGAGTGAAGAGAGAAAACGCATACGAAGAGGCCGGGGAACGCATGTAGGGATATGCAGTGGTCGAGTAGTTTCCTGAGCCATGAATTCTGGTGGCAAAGACCACATGTGATAAACGAAGAGTGAATTTGCATGAGGCGGATGAAGCTCCATTTTTTCTGTGTAGTCGTGCAGTGAGTTTTGAGGCCAGAAGTTCAGCGAGCTCATCAATGATATGTCGTCTTTCCCTTGATCACTTTTTTCTTCTACCACCATTTTGAACTTTGCATCTCCTCCCCAATCTCCCTGCCATCAACATTCCTACAACTTCCATCATCGTAACCACAAGCAAAAATTCAAAAAATAAAATCCCACCACAAAACCTAACCCACCCCTCTCCCCCCCCCCACCTTGCATCTATCTTTATTTGATCTTTTTCACAATTTTCTTATCTATTTTTTGTTTTTTGTTTTTTTTTTTGTTTTTTTTTAACGGTCGGAAAGAAGACGCATGAGAAATGAGTCGAAGAAAAAGATGGTAAAAGGGAGGAGGGAGGATAAATTACCATATTAACCCTACTTTTAACCATCAACTAATGGAATCGTTAACGGAGGACTTAATTGGGTAAAATCATCAAAGTTCGGGACTTAATTGAGTACAAAAAGTCACTTAGAACTAAATTGAGTAAAACCATTATAGTCGATGACTAAATTGGATATTAACTCCTTTTAAAAGACATTTTGAAGAGAGCGAGGGTGTGTTTGGCTTGGATATGAGAATTGGAATGAGAATTGTAATTAGAATGGGTTTTGGTGAAAGTATTTGGCATATTTGGTAGTAGGTTGGAATTGGAATGATTATTAATAGAGTTTATTACCAAAATGGTCTCTCAACTATTGTGAAATTACCAATTTGGTCATCGACAATTTTTCTTGCCCAATTAGGTCCTCGACTTTGAAAAATTTAATCAATTTGGTCCTCCGTTTATTTTGGTGTTAAACAACCGTTAAATTGGAACCAAATTGGTAATTTTGCTATAGTCAATGGACCATTTCGGTAATTAATTTTGACTGAAATGGTCCCTTGACTATAATGAAATTACCAATTTGGTTTCGATTTAACTGAAATCAAACGGTAAAATAAATGGAGGACCAAATTGATTAAATTTCTCAAAGTCGATGGACCTAATTGGGCAAGAAAAATTGTCGAGGACCAAATTGGTAATTTCACAATAGTCGATGGACCATTTCGGTAATAAACTCTTATTAATATTGTTATTCATTTACGTATGACCCTATAATTGGAACATGATTTTTGAAAAATGCAAAAACAAAAAATAAAGCAATTGATCCTAATATGATGACATCCAAATCATAATATGAACAAAAAATCAAAACAAAAATTTAAAAGCACTAATCCTATGTAGTGAGGAGGAGGAGACGAAATGAGAAGGGGATGAAATGATGAGGGATAAGGAGAATGATACTTAATTTAAATTAGATAATAAGTTTTTTAAGTATAGGAGGTAATGAAATCATGTACCTGAAAAGTTGTCAACCAAACAATGTGTATGATTTTTATTCTTATTCCTTGCGTCGAACATAGTATTTCAACTCGATAAATATGCTAATATAATTATATTTTCGTCATGTAATGTATGAATAAAAGTGACTACCACTTGGCCAAATTGCAAGATGTAATTTGACATTGGACTTTGGCTTGGTCATCATCATATACAAGCTAAGTCAACTGCTTTAACTACCCCATGAGATCCAATCAAACTCTCTCTTACTAGGTTTGATAATAATCCATTTACTTGGTTTCATCTTTTAGCGGACGTTGATGTGACTTAATCACCATCATTTTTTGTTTAATTATTTTCGTTTTCAATGTATTAAAAAAAGAACAATAAACTTCTCTTAAAGCACGACCTCTTCGACCAACTGACACCCAGGCAGTCATCTTTCAAGAAGCACTGAACCTCAATTGAGCCACTTTTCTACTTCTTTAGTACAAAACGAAAAGTGTTGAACCTCAATTAAGCCACTTCTCTAGTACAAAACTCTGCAACTCTGTTTTGCTGTTGATCTCCCGTTGTCATAAGAGTATCCTCATCCGCTCTTAATTTTTCACGGTTTTTTGAAGTGCCAACTAAGAGAGACATAAAGGAGGAAAAAGGGAAAGAAAAAGAAAAAGGAAAAAAAAATTTAAAGGAATCCGACAAAAAATAAAAATAAATAAAAATAAAAAGCATACAGTTATGTGGCCAGTAGGCGCATGCATGCCTACCGGGCACGAATATTGCGCCACACGCGCTAGTTTCAGCTTCCTTGTCTCCTTTTTCTCTTTTTACTTGGGCCCTACAAAGAACTTCCATTTGCAGGAGAAAAATACCAAAAACACTATCCTCCCCATTTATTCAAATACAATACATATGGTTTTTCTTCTTCAAAAACCACCAAAAATTCATTGATGTAGATGCTTTAAACGCATAACTTTGTACTTGTTTTTTTTTAATCATCCAACATGTAATTAGTTTTTAATCATGTATGGGCTTGGTGACACACACATTAGTTGTAATGGTAATGGCAATGTGATGGCAGTTAAAGATTCCACCAAACCATTAATTTTTGGGTTGACTAGATCTACACATAGTGTTGTACACAAAGGTTTAGTGCTATACTATTCTTTTGCAATTTCCCTCTCTCCCTCCAGTTGGCACAATGATTCTGAAATGCCAACTGTACTCACCGTGTTGTGAAGAACCAATAACAGTGATTGATTTGGATTTGGATTAGATAGTTTTGGCTTTTGCTTTTTGGCTATTTCTTCCCCATGTCCATCATTTCTCATTCTGCCGCCTCGCTTTTCATCTTTTCCAAAGGAAAACGTTGTGGAAACTGGAAAGCAACAAAAGCCAAAATACTCGCCGTTGCCGGGGATCGAACCTGGGTCACCCGCGTGACAGGCGGGAATACTCACCACTATACTACAACGACTTGCTTGTTTGCGTTTATTAGCGTTTATATTTAATCATGAGTGAATTGAAAGATGACCAAATCATTTTACAAGTAATGAGGAAAATGATAAATGGACGAGAGTAAAACTCTCGCCATATATCTTGATTTAATTGGAGGGAGAAGATAAGAAAGTGATAAAAGTTGTGACTCATTTGTTTTTTTGGAATGAATTAGTGTGTTATATAAGTATGGAGTAAAAAGTGAAAGTATGTGTAATATTACTTGTGTAATAAAGATTAATGCTAAATTGGGTTAGGTGTAAATAAATACTCTGTTTATCATGTTTTATAGATACTTAGTATGTGCATAACAAACATTTATGTTTTATAGATTATATATGCTTAATATGTGGACATAGTCTGTTTATTAGTAAATATATCAAATTGAAATATGTGTTTCATTTTAACTAAAATGTTAAGTTGATAATTGGACTATACATTTATTTTTATACATTATTATATTATATGCTTAACAAATATTACATATTGAAATTTTCAAAAAAATAAAAATAAAAATTACATATTGAAATTGAACCTATTAGGTTTGACCGATTATTTTGATTATCCTAAAATATTTATTTCAGAATATTATTGTATCTAAATTATTTGTTTTTATTCCTAAAATACCACTAATCATTTGAAAAACACATGTACTATCTAAACATAATTGATATACGATTGAAATATCAAATAACCTAAGAAGTGTTACATACACTTCCTAAATTTTTCATCTCAATTTCTTCTTATGACATGATACTATGATACTATTTGATTGGATCATTTAGTATTTGATTACATGTAAATAATGCTAGTAAATTTATGGGCACCCAATAAATATAAGTCACACCGGAGAAAAAAAAATTAGGATGGAAAACTTTAGGAGAGGAAAAAATGAGTAATGTTACACCGTTTCTAATTTTCCCTTCATGATATATCACTATCTGAATTGAATTGCTTAGTTGGTACTCATGTGGTAAATTATGAACAATGACGTAAGATTGAGACCTAACAATTGCAGGGCGTGAGTTGCATACACCCAATCGAGAACTTATCCCTTCACCATTCTATCAGGCAAGGCGAGGCTAGAGATTTCTTTTGTGGGCAAAGAAAAATTAAGCTTTTGAAAAACCTATAATCTATAACCGACAAAAAATTACTCGTATTATAAAAAAACAACAAAATTTTTGTTAGTTATCGGTTGTGTCATTTATTTGAAAATTCTGCTCACCACTACTTACTATTAACTATGGTATGAACGAACATAGGATGTGTTTGATTCGCACATGAAAATCAAAGGATATCAAATACTTGGTAATGGGTTTTTGTGAAAGTATTTTGCATGTTTGGTAGTAGGGTGAAATGAGAATAATTATTAATAGTTGAAGAAGAGGAAGAAGGGAAATGAAACCCTTATTTTATTAGGGAATAGGTTTCACAATTAATGAGGTAATCAAAAACCATAATAGTGTTCTAAAAACCTGTCAACCAATCAATAAACTTTAATACCTATTCTTAATAGCTAAACCTGTCAACCAAACACGCCCATAACTTTCACACAAATCTTGGACAAGAATGTGAGAACAAAAATAGAAGGGATTGATATACAATTAGAATAGAGTCAAGATTACAGCTTTTGCAGCGTCAACAATAAGGGAAAAAGGAACTGCTTATTAAGGAAGAGAGCTGGGAAAAACAGTTTTCAGCTTCACACGAAAATGGAAAGAAAAATGAACATCAAATCAAGGCTCCTCCTGCTTTCTTCTTCCTTCACAGTTAGCGCTGCAAAGGCTGGAGCAAATGCATGCTTTTACCACATATAACTGCGCAACCTGGATCTGCACAGCAAAATAGAGTAAAACAGGATTATGACCTCTACACATTCGCATAAACGTTTCCGGGAAGCAATCAAGCGCTTATCACTACGCCAAAATCTATAACTATTAACTAGTAGTAAAACCATCACATTTTCGAGAGTTAGGGTGCTGGACTTGGCCCTTCACCGGCCTCCGCCCAACAATCCCCTAGCCACCAATTGATGGACTTGGCCCAATTCCCCCTCCCAGCACCTACCAGTCTTAACTACACAGTTTGCGCTTACCACCACATTAAAAGCTATATCCAGTAGCGAAGTCGCAATTTTATTTCCTTATATCGCCATAACATGAGGTAGGGTGCTGGACTTGGCCCTTCACTGGCCTCCGCCTAACAATCCCCTAGCCACTAATTGATGAACTTGGCCCTTTACCGGCCTCAGCCCAACAAATGATGTTAGGAAGTATTTACAACCATCAAGCTGAAATATATTAGATATCACTTTACCTTATTAATTCCAAAAATCCAACTCTTTTTCCTTAAATGCTTTCTTTAGATATAAGCGTTACAAGGAAAGATAGGTATATCTTTGAGGAAAAGTTTCTCTATAAGTTGGGGAGGGGGTTGGAAGAAACTGTAAAACTTCAGCTGTAAGTAACCAAAGGGAATTTTCCTAGCCCCAAGTGATACATTTCAAGATGACATGCAATGGTAAATTGGTAATATCTTTTGAAGGGATTGCTTAGTTCTGCTTTAATCCTTTAATTCTGCAAAACTAAAGAGTTCTATTGAAATACCCAAAAATATGTAAGAACATTTTAACTAGTGGACCAGCAAATCGCACGTGAAGTAGCATATATCAACTAGTTGCACTTGTTTGAAAGTTAGATCATCTTAAATCTGCAAATAACTGTGATCCCATATTACTGTGGAATATATACAATCTAAGTGATCTCCATGCCTCCTAGAAGAGTATATTGACAATATCCTTAAATATCTCCGGGTTTCTTAGTTTCGTTCATCAAGTAATGTTATCAAAGCAATAGGATATATATACAGTTTTTGAAGACGGTGCTATTAGTTATTGCAATGTAAACAGATAAGAAAGCACACACAAAGGAAGAAATCCTCGATTATGTTTAGGAGAGTTATATGCTTACCAATCATGTGATTCTGTTTCCAGAAAAAACATCGCTTTCCTGCCTTGCTTGCATGGAATGCCTTTGATGCTGCACCTGCTGAAGCCGCGATGACAACTGAAGCAAATTGATAGTGGGGCCATCTTCACCGCAAATTTGGTTCTTCTCATTCATATATTCTGATACTTGGACGACCCTGTTGAATGCAAAGTTCTGACCACTGTTGGAAAATAGCATCTGTTCCAAGCGTGCTTCGTCCGAAGAATTTATTCCAGGCGAGTTAAGCGTACTTGACAGCCCACTTGTCGAGGCAGGTGGGCTAGTCCCTAAATGTTTTTTGGATACATGTGCCATGTTGAAGAGAGTATTAGTGCCCGGGCTAATCAGGTGGTGGGCTGTGGGAACCATGGATGAATGATTAGAAGAACTTTGTGAGTGAGATGACAGAAGAGAGAGAGCATGGCCAGAACTTGACATCCCTGACAGGCCGTGAATGGTTGATGACGAGTCAAAAGCATTCAACACTTCACTGCCTACTGAAGTGCTATTGAAGAGAGAATGAGAAACAAAATTTGGCACATCCATATCGTGTGCATACGAGTTACTACTCTCGCTAACTTTGCATCTTGTTAAAGGAAAATGCTTCTCCGGATTATATGAAGGGAAAAGAGATCTTGGTTGTGACTGTGGGTTAATTAAGGGAATCGTTAGCTGAGGGCTAAAGTTGACCCCGTCCTCAACTTTTACATTCCTATACCAATCATTGATCTCGTATTTTGGTGGATGGGGAAGGCTGCTAGGAAGTATATCTTGGCAAACAAAAGATGACGTTGTGAAAGCTGTCCCCTGAAAGCTGGTACCTGCTTGTATGATGAAAACACAGAAAAATGGCATTTGTTAGTTACTTTTAATCTTTTACCAGAGACCATAAAACCGAAGCATGAGTTTTCAAAGTGACAAATCAGAATCACCGAAGCATGAGTTTATGTTTTCTATGTCATCAAAACTTTTATTTTTTATTCAAGCCATTAAACTCCTATAAAAATGTGAAGAGGCCCTTCAGTTGACCAAAGGGTTAAACGAATCCCAGAAATTTGTAACATAACTACCCTTCTTTTTCTGCTGAAATTGTACCATTTTTTCCAGCAAATTTCACCATCTTTAACCTTTCTTTTTTTCTTTCTTACACACACAAACACTCTCTACAGTTCACATGCCTTCCTCACCTTGGCAAAAGTGAAAACAAGTACGAAATGAGGCCCAGGTGGAATGCTACTTCTAAATGTACCCCAATTCTGAAAAACCACCCTTAGCATGATGACAATGTAAGACTCATACCTTAAAAGTTGTCTGATTTGGGCCAGTAACTAGTTTGCCAAATTCATAATAGCAACAAAGCCAACAATGTGTCCAATTGACCTTTTAGCTAATAAGCCATATAGTAGTTAGTCCAAGAACAGAATTATGCTAAACATGGTCTCATATTTCAAATTATTCCTATAATTGTAGATTATGCAGATGTCCAATAACATAAACATCCTTGAAAATTTTCAGAAAACCAAAGACTAACTACACATCAAGAAGAAAGGATCGTTTTGTACCCGGATATGACTGAAAAAGCCTCCCTGTTCTGCCAGAGTTAAGAGCTGTGCGAGGCTTTCTTCTACGCTCGTTATGGCCAGCTAAACGTCTACGGCAACTACGCTTACCATCATCGAATTCAGCCAACAAATGGAATCTGAAATATCAGAAGCACACACAAATTTAGCCATAAAGTAGGCTGGTTGTAGTACAATAGGCGAGATTACCAAAAATCTGCTATAATGAACATAGTAATGATGAAGAGTCAAAACTAAATGTTCACATGATGTAAGACACAAAGGCTACACTATCAGAGCAATTCTTTACACAGAAGATTGATGACTCAAGTTTACACCTAATTTGGGTAGAAGTTAATGCTTGACCTTGACTAAAGATTAAAACTTATCCTTTTCCATCTTCAATTATTTTAAGAAAACTGTGCATATAATTTACAGAACTAAAGACCAGGAATGGAAACTGGAAACCGACCTGCTACATTGCTGACAAAACCGTTGCTCGATACCATTTACAATAACCTTAGAAGTCTTAGTGTGAGCCTCACACACTTTATGCCTCTTGTGGTAGTCCTTGGAGGAGCTGAGATCTTTCTTACAACCATGAACCTGGCAGAAGGGGGGCTGGGAATTCTGCCCTCCAGCTCGCATTCTCTTAACTGGAGTCGAAGATTGAGCTGAAGACAAAGCCGGGTGGTTCGGCTTATGAGATTTGGTAATCTGAGTGTCTCTATGATCAGGAATACCCCCAAGCTTCAAGTCAATCAGTGATGAATCTCTAGAACTTGACTCCACAACTGAACTGGATAGCTTAGAACTAGACTGATTCTCCCCAGAAAATGCATTGTGGGGAGCTGCAAAAAATGTCCCATCACCAGCCCTACTAATTGAGTGATTATTGCCCAGAGATTTTGTAATCAAATCTTGAGAACCCATTTCCACCATTCCTTGAGTCTCAATGTCCCCTTGAGGTGAGCACACCATAGTGCCTCCAATTCCACATGGGGCCTTCAATTCCCAACTCATAAACCCATTATTTCTACTCCTTGCAATACCATCATCCACAGAAATAGATTCCTCAGAAACAAATCCCTTCTCCCCAGAAACATAGCTCCAAGACTCCATCTTCTTTTTTTTTTTAAATCAACAATAGAGTTCTAAATCACAACCCCCCAAAAACCAACACCCAAGTTCCCCCTTTTTTTCACGCTAACCGTGTTGAATGATCAACTCCATACTTTTAACAAAGAACCCAACCCATCAAAAATCTCTTCTCACAAGAACATGGAACATTTATGAGGGAATCTGAAAAAAAGTCTCAAATGTCTCCATTTTCTTGAAAACCCAGTGAAGAAAAGCACAATTGAGATATGGAGACAGCTGAAATGAGAGCAGAAATGTGAGCGACTACTCACTAGGGAGCAATAAATTTTAAACAAGAATCGCTAAACAAGCAAAAGTAGACAGCCAAAATACGTGCTTCCTTAGTGGAAACAGGGCAGTTATGCAGGGAAAAAAACACACTATAGTCAGGAGTGAAAAAAAGTGGTCCAGTTCCTAAAAATACAAAATGGAAAGCTGCCAAATGATAATAAATATGAGAGAGAGAGAGAGAGAGAGGGAGGGGGGAGGCCCCGAAGTACCAGAATTATAAGGTGGGTGAGTGGTATTTTAGGGAGATGAAGTTGATCGTAACAGCAGTGTGTGAAAGAAATGTGACGCTAGGATTTTGGGTTCCAAGCTCCATGGAAGAGCTTAGGCTTCTTCATAGTGTAGAGAGAGGGAGAGGAGAGAGAGAGAGAGAGGGCATCCCAATTTCCACTTTGCTTAGCAAGTAGGGAAATTACTATTTACATACACTTTGGGCCCATTTAATGACTAGGGATGAAATGGTTGCATAAAGATAAAATAAAGAATAAAATAAGGAACCAATTCTCTTATTCCTTGGACTAAATTCCTCATTTGGTCCTCAATTTTCGATTTAATTCTTAATTTATACGGAGTTATTTTTTTTTTAAAGTTAGATCACGAGATGTTCTGAGCAAAACTTAATTATAGGAAACATATTTAAGCCTGTATATTATACTCTCAGGCTAATTTTTGTTCGCACCGATAACAAAGTGTTGGCCAGATTAGAATCTCTCTTTAAGGGATGAGAGTGCACATCTACTCACGCCAACCAAGATAATTATTCTTAATTTATAATTTAATCACATTTTAGCCTTAATTTTGGTACACGTTCAAATTCAATCCTTATTACTAATCCGGTGTCATTCTCATAAAATTTAAGAGAAAAATAAATTATTATTTCTTCTTAGATTTTTTTTGGTTACTAATCTTGCTTTGGTTTTATTAGAAGTTCCTTTCACGCACTGATATTGACGGCTCCGGTTCACATGAAAGACATATTCTTAGGTGATGACGTGAAGACTAATCGAAATTATTAAATTATAATGATGTAAGATTGAGATTAAAAGGACTAAATCACACGGATTAAATAAACAAATCTCTTTAAAATGGTAAAAAATATACCATTAGGGGTAAATTAGTCTTATTAAAAGTTGTGCATTCTTATACAGAATATCGTGCATTCCTATATCGAATGTTGTGCACTGATAACTATTTGATTGTGCATTCAAACACCGTCAAAAAGTTCTACGATAAACATCCCAATGTCCTACGATGCACTGCACTAAGTGCACTAATGCACATATTACCAGCCTACAATGCACAACTCACAACATTGAGTTGCACAACCCGTACATCGCACAATCGTACTACTTAGATATGTGTACATATATATCAACATCCAAATATAGGCAATATTATACTCAAACGAACGAGCAAAAAAAAATACTGATCACTTTGCATGGACGAATATTGGATCGATGATGAAGAAATCGC
Organism: Ipomoea triloba; assembly: GCF_003576645.1. Lineage (NCBI taxonomy): Eukaryota > Viridiplantae > Streptophyta > Magnoliopsida > Solanales > Convolvulaceae > Ipomoea > Ipomoea triloba. The sequence continues at coordinate 10,945,789 of NC_044926.1, read as the reverse complement.
GGCTCCAAATCACAACGGTGATGATCCAAGAAAATAAGAAACCAATTTGGCCCAGGATTACTCATGCATTCACACTTAAAAAAAAAAATACATTACTATCCACACTTTAAGAGAAAAAAAAATCAATCCATGTCATCTTAGGAAATATAATCTGGGTCATCCAAATAAAAAAAGAGCACACAAGATTAGTCCTCGTGTTCTCGCCTAAGGATGTGTCCTCATTTGATCTGAACTTTTGACTGCTATACTTGGCTCAAGGTTGAAACTCCAATTCTAAGGACTTCCACACCCTGATTTCACAGAGTATTTGAGAGGATGTAAATCATGGTAATTAGTGGTTTAGCAGACAGGTCAAAGTCGATGATTGAAAAATGTTATATTCCGTGTTTGATTATTCTACCGTTGATAAGATAATTTATTAATAAAGATTTCGGTGTTGAGTGTTGTGCTTGAATTTGGATGCTAGGGCAAAATTGCTGATTGGAAAATGTCAAGTTTGATGACTCTAGTTAACGAGATAATAACTTATTGTTAACCCCTGTTATCAAAATTAAAGACAAATATGATTAAATTATTAGTTGATGAGTAAATATGAAAATGTACAACCACATTGAAATTTAACTCATTCTTGGACCATTTTTGAATAATATTAGTCTTAGATGGCTGTGTCATGGTTTCAATTAAAAAAATTAATCTTTCTTACTTTTGAATTGAATTTCTTTCTCATTTCTAATTTTCTTAATTTATCTTATTTTCGCTGAAGAAAAAAAAATCAGGAAAATTGCATTTTTTTCTCCAAAATTATACAATAATTGTAGAATTCGTTTATAAATGTTGGTCATGCTCATTTTTTGTCCCTAAGTTATTATTAGCGTTGCATTTTTTATCTCTTTACTAACAAAACATTAGGGACGGAATTTGAAACTTTAGTATAACTCAGGGACGAAAAGTGCAAATCCAATGATAATTCAGGAGCAAAAAGTGAACACGACTAACACTTATGGACAAATTCTACAATTACCCTATAACTCAGGGACAAAAATGCAATTTTTCCAAAAAAAAAATCATATAAATAGTATTAGATAATACACTTTGGCAAACAATAATTTACAGAGTTTTTCATCATTGAGTTAGGGTTCAGAAATTATTTTTTAGTACTTTGTGAATTAAAATTAAATGATTTTTTTAAAAAATTGATAAAGATAGTAATAATATTTTTTTGGTGATGACGGAAATCCACAATCACTATCCGATGATATGTATTAGGTAAAGTTTACTCTTGTGTAACATCCTGCAAATTACACAATAATTAAGTTTACAATAATTTTAACTTTTACTCTTTTAGTTTCTTTTTTAATTAAGGAGTAACTTAGTGAAAATTTTTAGGTGTTTATTATAAAGTCTGCAATTATATGGCACTAGTGAGTTGAATGCAATTCACTTGGTAGGAATGCTTAGACTATAAGAAATTATCTGAAGCTAGCTTAGAACTTGCCAGGTAGGTTTTGGAATGTTTGGTTAGAATTTCTTGAGTTGACTTGGTCTACAATATCTAATTATAATTTAAGTTGTTTTTAATATTTGGCATAGATATCTAACTGTACTTAGATATATGGCTTATTAGTTTTGGAAAATTTAATTACAATTTATTGACTTGACCCACTCTATAATATCGAATTAAAATTAAGATGTAGTAAGGCTAGTGGTGTAGGTGTGGAGACATTTGGAAGCGTATGACATCTCACATTATTCTTTGTTGTTCCTAAAAAGTTGAATTTCCAATCTTAAGGGGTTTCTACGCCATAGCATTTAGGAGGATGAGGACTCTCACATCCCGGTCAGACAAAGCATCTAAGAAAATGAGGGTCCACACTTCTTGGTCCCTCTCACGTCTCGGTCAGACAAAGCATCTAAGAGAATGAGGGTCCACATGCCTTGGTCCAACAGAGCATATGAGAGGATGTATCCCCTCACTTGGAGAGCGAGGTTGCTGTCGCACTGCCACTGGTGAGACTCGATCCCGAGTCACTGTTCCCAAACTTCACCTCTTTGACCAACTGAGCGGCCCATTCGGACATCTCACATTATTCTTTGTATGGGGAGAATGATGCAGGTTTTGATGGTGCTCCTATGTTAACGTCGGAGGGCTAATGAGATTATTTTACGCGAGTGGTTATAAGTCTCATTTTCTGTTTAGTACGTCCGGAGAGAAGAGTGCATGTAAAAAATAAATAAAAAATTAATGTTTCTTTAATTTGTGTATGGTCGGACCATGCATGAAATTCCTTCCTTATTTGTGAAGTGAAAATAATTAATAGGAAATTAATTGGTACATAATTGGGTGTTGAAGATGCAGGCAAGGATGGAAGAAAAGTAGAGGAAAATACAAAGCGTTAGGTGTGGGTGTATTGCGTGGGGAAGGATGAGTCACTTTCCCAAAGAGACTTACAAGGACTCATCAGAATCAATCAGCTCATCCAAGCTGTGAGTTTAATTAAACGCTTTCACATGCCTACCTCATCTATACTCTGCATTCAAACAAACAACATGAGTTTAATGGACTACTCTCTTTTGAGTTTCTATGTCTCTCTGTCATTTTCAAAATATTAAAAATAAAAAATCTCCCCCGAGACCGCTCTCGCCCAAGGCAGGCACTAAGTTACCCTTCTGAACCTGGCACCGTTGGCATCGGCCGAAAGGAGCCCCAAGATGTCAACTATCTCTCTTTTATACGTGTAAGTTTAATTGTGGACAAATATTTATCGATTCGATATATTCAATGATTAAAAAATAAGGAAATAAATTGTATGGATTATCATTTTTATAATTATTATCGGTCCTTGATATAGTTCAGATCAATGCCTTTGAATAAAGAATTTTTTTTTTTAAATGCAGTGATATACTACAAAGTACATAAATTTTACACTACAAGTGCATAAGTTTATATTACTATTGCAAAGTTTATATTGATGGCATATAGACTATAAAAGGATAGGTCCCCTACACATGTTCCCTGTCTTTTGACAAACTATACACCATCTACATTGAACTTGTGAGCAAGTGGGAGACACTCTGCAGAATCACTACAACAACTAAAGCAATCCTCAGCAACATCAAGGCAATCTACTAAGAACAATTATGGCTGGAGGTTAGTCATGTATATGTGATTATATGAATTGCTTACACACAAATATATACTACAAAGTGCATAAATTGTACACTACAAATGCATAAGTTTATACTACCAATACATTTTCTCATTTTATTTAGAGTCGTTAATATGAACAGCTCAAATCTCACTGAATGTTTTACCTGACCGTCTCTTTTCACCTCATTTGGACTCGATACACACACACATAAATAAATAAATAAATAAATAAATAAATAAATATATATATATATATATATATATATATAGGGTCAGGTTCAGGTGCGGCCGTGCGGTTCACACCACTCAATGTTACGAAATACACTACTCAATGTTAAGAAACACACCACACAAATATGCACTGTGGTGTGTTTCTTAACATTGAGTGGTGTATTTCGTAACATTGAGTGGTNTATATATATATATATATATATATATATAGGGTTCAGGTGCGCAGAAGGATTCCGGTGTGATTGTGCGGTGATCTATTCTTTTTTCTTTTTTAAATAAACAAATTAAACTGATGCACCTTAAGCTAGATTAATATAAATATGGCTTTGTAGAGAAAATTTTATAAGGAATATTGTTTGTGTTTTGTAACTGCAAAAAAAAAAAAAAAAAAAAAAACTTAAAGAAGGAAAACTATGGCCTATTAAGTTGACGCACTTTAAGTTTCAACAATTGACGCACGTTAAGCACACAAACCATGCACCTTAATAAGAAAAATCACGCACCTAAAAAAGGAAAACCACGCACCTAAAGCTTTAGATCGACGCACTTAAGTTTCAACAACAAACGTACCTTAGGCTCAAAACCACGCACATTAAGCACAAAAATCACGAACCTTAAGAAAGAATATCACGCACCTAAAGCTTTAGACCGACGCACTTAAGTTTCAACAACTAACGCAGAAGAAAAATCGCACACCTTAAATTTGACTCATATGGAAAATAACCAAATTTCCACATTTTTTTTAAACATTGTTAATCCTGAACATTGATTTTGACAAGATCAATGTCTATCCTCTCACTACACAATCATACATGAGCACACCAACCGCATTTGAACCGTATTATATATATATATATATAGACATTTTCTAAGGGGCCGGAGAGGCATGGTGCTGGATACCAAAAATGGAATATGCATGTGCTTTGACATGATGTTGTTTAGTTCCAAGAAAAGTCCTTTAACCCTATATATGGTTAAGTGCACTTTTCATTTAAAGAAATTCATTGACCAATGCTAAGGGTTTAACATGATTTTTTTTTTTTTTGAAAGCAAACGAATAACTTTGATTAAAGTAAAAGACTAGAAATTGAGTAGAGTCTCAATACAAAATACTAAGCTGGAAACTGGCCGCATTGCAAGTGTATGAGCAATAACATTTGCTGATCTTGGAAACAAACTAATAAAGCAAGAATTAAACGTCAATACTGCCGTCTTGCACGAGCCCAACGTATGAGTAGGATGTGGCAGTAGAGTGTAACAGTGCTTTGAGCTGTGCACAATCCGTCAACAACGCAACCTCTACCACGGAGCCATGATAATGCCTCCTTACAAGCTGCCGCCTCCGCCATGAGTGGAGTAAAAACAATCCGCCGAGAGTAAGACCGCACCGAAAGAGGCCTTCAAGGTGGCATCGAAATAACACGTAGGAAGCTGCGGATGAGCTGAGTGTACAAGTTCCCTCCAGCTGCAGCAACGGAGATGGTAGTGGCCGGGCTGGCGATGTGGACGCCTCGCCATGCACGCAGTGAAGCCCACGCCATTGCCAGGACCTTGCGCGGTAACGGCAGTGCACTATCCCAGTGCACGGTAACATGATGTTGTTTATTGTACTAAAATATTATATTTTTAAATTCCTTTTTATATCATTTATTTTATTTTTATGTATTAATATATTTTGTTAAATATTTATACATAAATTTTATATTATTATACAAAAATTATATCATTTGAAATATTTTATTAAAACTCTTAAAACAAGACTAATATTGAATATATATTAATTAAAAATTAAATTAATATAACAAGAGGAGTTGAAATAAGATTGGTAACATGTAATTGTAATAATACGACAAGAGGAGTTGAAATAAAATTGGTAACATGTAATTGTAATAATATGACCAGAAAAGTCGAAATGAGATTTATAACTTGTACTTGTAAAAATATGACCAGCGGGGTCAAAATAAGATTTATAACTTCTAATTTTAATAATATGGAGTAGAAATAAGATTTGTACTTGTAATTGTAATAATATGACAAGAGGAGCTGAAATATGATTGGTAACATTAATTGTAAATTTGTAATAAGAGTTAATTTCCAAAATGGTCCTACAACTATGACATTTTCTTAAATTGGTCATATGACTTTTAATTGCACCCAAACTGGTCTTCCGACTATTGATTAATCCTCTGTTAGCATTGGCGTCAAGTTGGCATTAAAATGGAGGGAAAAATAAGAAATTCAGCTCATCTATTCGATTTTAATCATATTATGACTCCATTTTCGCATATTGCGAAGCTTTTTAGTAAAAATTAGGTATTCATCCCCTCAAACTGCGATAAAAATACTTCCTGAACATGTTGGTTCTCTAGTAAAAATTAGGTCTAACTCAATGGCCAAATATGCAATTTTTGTAATAAAAATTTAACATTTTTATCATAATATATTTTTTTTCTTTTTATATCATGTCAATTTCCTTATTAGAATGCCTTAATAAGGAGAATTGAGAAATTGTCTTTAAAAAAGAAAAAGAAAATTATTATGATAAAATGTTACGGAGTAAGTTTTTATTTGTCATGGACAAAATGGTCCATTTTTTTCGCCTATAGTCAATGAATCATTTCAGTAATTAATTTTTTGGAGAAAAGGGTGCATGTGATGATCAAAATGGCCCTTAACTAAAGCAAAATTATCAATTTGATCACTGGTTAATAGATGTCTAACGGTAAAACAAATGGAGGATCAAATTGATTAAGATTTTTAAAGTTAAGAGACTCAATCGGTCAAAAGAATAGTCAATGACCAAATCGATAATTTCACTATAGGCAAAGGACCATTTTAGTAATTAACTCTATAATTCATTAATAATCAACCAAAAAAAAAAAGAAGAAAAAACCTTAATTAATATCCATTATGCCAACCATATCATAATTCATCAATCATCATATGTATTATACTTTCAACATTGCTGAGTTGTTGCATCTGTATAATACCTTCAACGTTGCAGGGTTAGGTGCATCACGTGCGCGAACAAACATCCATTTCAGTCTTTTTTTGAAACCACATCCATTTATACTTTATATAGAAAGAGAGTTTAATATGACATTATGAATCAGCCATATATTTCCGTTTTATTTGACTTTCTTAATTTTCATGATATAATAAACTAATAAAGACATAATAAATTAAGCTATTTTTATTCATGAAATACTCTCTCACTTGCAAGCTTGCAACACACCTAGCTTTGAATAAAATTAAAAATATTTTTTTACATGTCACTATGAAAAGCTATCGAACATGTGGGCATCCGCAATTGAGCTTGTTGGTTCTAATAATTTTGGTGTCACTATTATTTTAATTAGATTAGTGCTAGTTTTATTAGTTGGATATGGAAATTATCATTGAGTATTATTAGGAGTTTTTATTAGATTATGTTGTTAGGATTTATTTTATTTAGATTTAGTTTGTTAATTAGGATTAATTTTGTATCTACCTATTTGTAGTTTGTTGGAATTTTTAGTTATCTTGGGGAGTGTCCAACGAAACTAGAATTTTACACCTATAAATATCATTGTCTTATATGAATAAAGATAGGGTGGATTTTTTTTTTTAAGAAAGTAAACTGTAATAGATTTCAGGAACTCGAGAGAGTTCAACTATGATTGGCCCAGTCGTTATATCGTGGATCATGATTAAAAAACGACACTGTTTGTTTAAGTAAAGAAAAGATTGTTGTCACGTTTTAACGGAGCTTAGTAAATGAAACTACAGTTTATCTCAAATGATACTGACTCACATTTGTGTTATATTATATTATAAGAAACTGTAGTTATATTGAAATAAAACTGCACTTATGTTGAAAGGAAACTGCAGTGTTTATAAAATGAAACTAAATAACAGTTTCACATATTTGAGTGTATATTGTCCAATGAAACTATAGTTATATCGAAATGATACTGTAATTGTGTTGTAATGAAACTATAATGTATATAAAATGAAACTGAATAACAGTTGCATATATTTGAGTGTATAATGTTGAATGAAACTGTAGTTATATCGAAAGGAAATTGTAGTTGTATTGAAAAGAAACTGCAATGTATATAAAATGAAACTGAATAACAGTTTCACATATTTGAGTGTATATATTGTCCAATGAAACTGTAGTTATATCGAAATGATACTGTAGTTGTGTTGTAATGAAACTATAGTGTATATAAAATGAATTTGAATAACAGTTTCACATATTTGGGTGTATGATATCGAATGAAACTGTAGTTATATCAAAATGAAACTGTAGTTGTGTTGAAAGGGAACTGTAGCGTATATAAAATGAAATTGAATATGGTATACACACAGAGTTACTTTTTGCGGAACGTCGCGGAATGGATGTCATTTCTTTTCATTAAAAGAAACGACACCGTTTTGATGCCTGAACTATCATGCTTTGTGAACCGCGATCCACAATAAAATTTGCGTGATTGGCCATGCATGATTTAATCATCGTGTTTAGATTTATCAAGTGTAAAATCTCACTTGTGTCATCGTCCTAATCCTATGTATCACCTTATAAAAACCTACAAATATACCATTTTCCTAGTCCAAATTAAACCTTCAAATTAATTAGATTCTACCCAGCCTATTAAATCGTTTTGAGATAATATTTTTAATTATAGTGTGCAGAGAAAATCAAGTCAACTAGAATTATATTATTTGGTATCAACCAACCAAGATTACATCATTTGGTATCAGAGCATAAGTTGCTCTCACCCTCCAAGAGAAAATTCTACAAGTTTGGCCACATGTCTAGCTATTTCTGTCAATTGTTGTTTCTGGTGTGATTCAAATTTTTTTTTAATGGTCTGCTTTGGATTTCACATGTATTCTTGTTAAGTTGAAATGAGTTGTGTAAAAAACAAAAAAAAAACAAAAAAACAAAAAAACAAAAAACAAAAATAAAAAAAAAAAAAAAAA
>NC_044926.1:10891712-10936809 GCF_003576645.1 Ipomoea triloba | reverse complement strand
AAAAAAAAAAAAAAAAAAAAAAAAAAAAAAAAAAAACAAAAAAACAAAAACCAAAAAAAAAAAAAAAAACAAAAAGAATTACAAAAGAAGTGGCCATGTTGAAAGATTTATTTACATTGCATGCATGAGAAGGTCAAGGATAAAACCCAAAACTTGGGAGCACAAGTATTACAAGAAAAAACAACCCAAGCCATAACATTTCACCCGTAAGATGGAGCTCATCAATACATTCTATAACTCAAGGTCCATAGCAAATTTTAATGGCACTCGGGTCATAGAGTCGAGGACGTTAATCTCTCAGAAGAGAGGGAATTTTGCAAACACGAGAGGCATCCGCAATTGAGCTTATTCGTAATAATAATTTGACAAAAACTTGTGTGAGACCGTCTCACCATGAGACGAGTCGGGTCGGGTCGGGTCAAGATGCAAATGTAACACTTATATGCACAAATGTCATACTTATATGCTCAAATGTAATACTAATCAGGAATAAAATTTTTGTTACTTATTAGGGTAAATTTAATACTTTTAATGGAAAATACAATACTTTACATTTTTCCTCAAAAGTATTATATTTGGCCTTATAAGTGAGAGGTACTTGTCAACATTACTTATTATGGAAAATGTATTACTTTTTCTCTTATAAGTAACAAAAATTGTATTTTTTATTAGTGTTATATTTGAGCATATAAGTGTGAGATTTGTACATATAAGTATGACATTTGCATGGTGCTTTGACCCGACCCGACCCGTCTCACGAATAAGGATTCGTGAGACGGTCTCACACAAGTGTTACCCTAATAATTTTGGTTTCACTATTATTCTAATCAGATTAGTGCTACTTTTATTAGTTGGATATGGAAATTATCATTGAGTATAATTATGAGTTTTAGGTTGTTAGGATTTATTTTATTTAGATTTAGTTTGTTAATTAGGATTAATTTTGTAGTAGTTTGTTAGGAATTTTTAGTTATCTTGGGAAATGTTCAACGAAATTATAATTCTACAGCTATATATATCACTGTCTAATATGAGTAAAGATATAGTGAAATTTTTGAGATAGAAAACTGTGATAATTTTCACGAACTTGAGCGAGTTGGACCATGATTTAATCATGGTGTTTAGACTTATCAAATGTGAAACTTCACTTGTGGCGTGTTCTAATCATGAGGGCCTATAAAATGCCAAATATATATCATTTTCCTTGCCCAAATTAAACCTTCGAATTAGATTTCGCCCAACCTAATAAACCGTCTTGAGATAATATCTTTTAATTAAAGTGTAAAATATCCAACTAGCATCACATCACAATCTTAGTCTATCCTTATCTATGCAATACTGTCTCACTTTCAAATGTGAGTCATACTTTCATATATATAATCAAATTTGTAATTTCCCCAGTATTTTCTCTACATCCATGCAACTTTAATTTAATTCACTTTCAAAAGTCGGCCCCAATTTCACATCTCTATAATTTTAACTCACTTTTAATAAGTTTTAGTACACATACTCCAAATTCTTATATTACTCCATTACTTTTACTCCCTTACATGACAAGTTATGAAGTTATGATAAGACATTTTTATCATGTGAATCCTAGCATTAGTGTTTACATTAAAAGTATGAGTGTAAGTCAGAAGTAAAGTTTGAGAGTACGTAGCATTTTCTTTAGCAAGCTTGCAAGACAAGTGACATAATAAATAAAAAATAAAAAAAATAAATCTTTGCCATTTAGACTTGCAAATGCCCTCAGTTAAGGGATGAGGACAGCTTTAGAAGCTATTAGGCTAATAGTAGCACAAATGAAATTGGCTCCTGCTTTCAAAATACCATATCACTTTAAAAATTTATTATATATATATATATATATATATATATATATATATATATATATATATATATATCTTTTATGAATACATACACTAATTTAAGATATTAAACAACAATAAATTTTTTTTTTCAAATTTCGTCAAATAATTTTACAAAATTTGAAATAAAATAATTCGTATTTATGCACATATTTAGGAAAAAATATACTATATAAACATTTAAAATAAATATTACGTAGAATTTCAAATTATGAAAACTAAAATTAATTCAATTAAGTATTAATATGTTATTTCAAATTATTTTGTAAAGAAAAAATTCAAATTTATCAAAAATATCAATTGATGGACAATTTTATTAGTCATCGTAAGTGCTTGATTTAGGAAAAATTCTACGAAAAGATTATTTTTGAAAAAATAGAAGCACAAGCAAAACGAAAGGTGAGGCTTAGTTCGAGTTAAGCGAAACATTCTTTCCTTAAAACCTTATTTGCTACCTCCCAAAGGTGTTAGGAGCGTTGAATGGAGCCTAGGTTTCTCAAGATAAAATGAACTACGACTTATGGTTTGAGCACTCAAACAATAAGCTCAGCGAACTAGAACAGTGGGATGAACACATAAATTTTGGAGGAATTGACGAGTAAAGGTTTTTTTGGAAAGCAAGAACGTGGGTTACGAGAATTGACCGTTCAGTTAGAAGGCCGAATAGTTACTCAGTTGTGACTATTCGGTCCCCAAGCCCAAATAGTAGGGACTCACCTTGTGACTATTCGGTTACAAGGTCGAGTAGTCACTGCTCGGATAATAGTAAAAGAGTTGGAAAATATTTTTTAAAAGTTGGCATAACTTAGCTTGCAAGACAAGTCGCTTTTCTTAACGACATTAGTGCCTGCAAGTGCGAGCATAGACAAGTCTCCCTGTATGCAAGAGAGAATCCCTATACTATACAATGGTTCAATAGGCAATTAGTTATGTACTATAGTTATAAAAAAAAATGGTAAATTTTACAAATATAAAAATGCATGTAAATAACTATATCTCGTAACAAAAAAGTCGTAAATAACAACTAAGTGAATCAATAATTTTTTGAAAATGTTAATTAAAATAAATGATAAAAGTGAAGGATCATAATGTTCAATTACTCAAAATAATACTAAAGTTGTATTGTGCATTAGAAATTATACAACCAACAAAATATTATAACATTAAACTAAAACTATAAAATTTATTAAAATAAATATATCTATAATTTATTGTGATTGAATATAAAGTAGACGCATTCTTTTAAAATACATTATAAAAATGAAAAAATTAATTAATGTAGATCTATAATAAGGCACTCCATGAATCATTAGAAATCTTAGTCTGGGTATATACGTATATACATATATATATATATATATATACACACACATATATACATCCATATATATAAGAGGGTGGGGGTGGGGAGGGGGGTGAGGGGGGCAACTGCCTCTGGATCCACCACGCCTACAAAACAAATTAAATATAGATCATGGTTAGAATAAAGATCATTTAGGAAGAAAAACAAAAGAATTTGCATTAGTGTATACAATTGTTATGATGCACAAGTACAACCAAAGCAAGCTAAGGGGAGGGCCCTGCAATATCAAACTTTCTGTTGCATTAAATTGAGTGGGGAACACCACATTGATGAGCAATGGGGAAGTCCAGTCAAAATCTGAGCACCCTCAACTAAACTAGAGGACCATACTCTAACGCAATTATGTTATTCATGAAGATAGATGAACATTTAGAAAATTTTGTGTTGTCAGGATTGCTGGGACTTGTAGTAGTGGTAAACATGTAAATTTACTTTAATGCACTAGATCCATCACTATTATTAATATTATTTCGTTTTTTGAACTCGTATGACCGCTCACCAAGAAAATGTTGACAAGATTCGAACTCATGACATTTAAGTATGAGAATCATGTTTCACTCACTTCGTCACTCGTTTTGAAGCCACTAAAACTGATTTTGGTTCTATAAATTTATGCCAATTTCATTTTATCATCCTGATCAATTGATTCACTTTGGAAATCATGGGTTGTTCCCATTTAAGATGAATTGAAAGACAACCTCAATGGTCTTAATTTTGATTAGTATTGATGGAGATATTAGAAATGACTCAAGAATGAGGACCCGGAGCTTGGATGCCCAGAGCTCCCTCAAGAATTGAAGAAGGTTCGGTGGCCAAGACAGGGACCCGGATGAGGCTACCCGAGCCAGGTGATTGGACCCAGGGCCCGACTTCCGCTGCTTGCCTTGGGCGATTGTTGTGTCACCTCAGAGCCCATCTTCGGGGCCAGGGCGGCCGGATTCGGCCCAACAACACGGCCCACTGTGCGGGCTTTGACCCGATCTTGGGGCCCATAATGAAATTAGCTACCAAACACCATATATACCCATTGCTCATACTGGATTGAAGAGGACGTCATTGCAATGACTAGTAAAAGGAATATTAGTGAATAGTGAGTTTAAGTATGCGCAGATCCAAGTTTCCAACTTTATCGGCAACGGGGAAGAATGTGATATCATGCTAATGATGTTCAAATGATAATGTATTGCTTTATGAATATCATGATAACAATCTCGCTACTATTACATGGTTTTTATTCTGGTTAACATTAGGAAAATTAATACTTATGTAAACTATAGAGTAATTGCAAAGATATGTGAATGTGGATTTAAGTGACCAATAACAAACTTACTTTGTAGTGTTATGTGGTGAATTTATAGAATCGTAGTTCTTAAGTGCACTTTTACATGCATATAATCGATGTAGTTTGTAATTTTGCTTAGTGCATGTCTAGATGTTTGCACGGGAAGACTTATTCTTACAGGATACTGCTTGACTTTTTGTATACTATATATTATTGATAGAGTTAATTCCATAAATGGTTACTTGACTATATACATTTATTATTATTTTTATATTGACTTTCAATTTGACCATAATTGGCCCATTGACTATAGATTTTTTTTTTTTTTATAGATTTAGTCATCCATTTAAATATTTGTTTAATATACATTAATTTAAGGGTAAGAATGTAAAAATTAGCTAGTAGAATTGTCTCTCTAGATTTTCATATTTAAGGGCGTGAAACAAAGGATATAATCGCCTCAAATTTGGGGTAGAGGCTTATCAGTAATCTAGTTTAAATTGACTTATGCATCAACTTGTTCTTCACATTCCCACTAATGATGAACCTAGTGTATGAAGTCTATGAATACAATTTGTCCATCTCAGTAACAAGTCAATTTTTACATTTTTACCCTTAAGTTTAATGATGGATCTCGACGTTATACTATACTTACTTTCCAGTGGGCGGTCACCCATCTTGTGATTGGTGTAAGTCAATTACACTTAAAACCAATTGGTGATCAGTAGCTGAACGTTAACCATTTAACCACATCCTTTCATGGTAAGCCACAACGCCACGTCTCGAATTGAACATGGACTGAACTTGACGAACCTGACCGATGCCCAACATTTAATGGTTACTAAATAGAATTTAACTAAATGAACAAATCTAAAACTAAATCAATAGTAAATTAAAGCTACCGCTTATGCATGGCCAAATTGAAAATCACATGTTTGCAATTATCAAACGTCTTAAGTGGTAAATTATGATTACGTGAGAGAGGAGTTTCTTTTTCTCCCAACTTTTTTTTAATGCTCTTTTAAGCTATCGTGTAGACTGATATTTCTTAGTCTTGGCATATTAAAACGTTAGGCAAAAGTTGTACTTGATTTAATTTGTGTATCTATCACGATTGACTTGATTTTGTGCCAATGACTTGTCCATATATATTGACTTTCATAATCTAAAGCTTTAAAGTTCCCTTTTTGTTTTCTCTTTTTAATTGAAAAAAGATAAGGGAGAATTATCTCTCTGACATAATACATGACAAAGAATGAAGACCTTGACTTTAGACCAATGCTTTGATCATATGGGAACTGGGAAGGGTGTAACATTATTCCATATTTGGTTAGGGGTATATTTAATCTGTAATTGATTGATTGATTCGTAGATATTGATGAAGGATGTAGTTGTATTAACATATGTTAGTAAGTTGAGAAATTGTAATTTATATTTTTGTATTTTATAAAAGAAAAAAGTTAAAAACGATAAGATATTCAAATTTTATATTATGTTATTAAAATTTTACAAGTACAATTTTTAATGCATTTGAAAGGGAATATATAAATAAATAAATATGAAACATCTTATATGATGAATAATGTATGTTACTAAATGAAAAACTTTAAACACTTAATTTTGTTAGTTTAACTTGTTCCATGGTAGGTCATGATTTTGGCATGAGCCATTTGTGAGGATATAAATCATGGTAATTCAGTGGCTCAATAAACGGGGTCAAATGCTGGTGCATATAAGGAATCTGTCTATTTTGGACATAATTCTCATACTGTCGATGACGAGTTTTAAACCTTGGCCTCTTCCCCTAAATATTGCCTACTGAATCAATGAGTTAAGCCCATGCGGGCATGATGACACGTTCTTTGTGTGAAGGTATAGGTGTGACCGTGTGAGGAGTTAGGTCCAACCTATGGTGAGCATGGCTTGACTGCTTGAGAACTAGCTTTTGTAATGCAAAAAAGGATTTAATTTGTTTGGTGTTAGGCATCCTTCTCTCTCCGGTCATCTCAATAATCTTTGTGGCTTTTCAAAATTTCTCTCAATGAGTGGATGGGTAGATTTGAAGGGGTAGTTGCCAATTCATTGTTGCACTTTATGAGGTAGGGAAAAATTAAAGCCTCTTCCCAATTTCAAATCTCTAATCTCTATTTTCTCTAAAATTTTGATAGTGTTTGTGAATAACAATCTTCAATTTAGTACATGAATACAAAGATAAACTTTGAGGCCGGGAAGGTGAAGTGTGACATGTTTCATCACTTGATTTAAATATTTAATTTAAGAGTTGAAGATGTGTTCACTCACTATATATAAGAATATATTATTTTTGCATTATTATTGTTATATTATACACTCCACAATGTCATTGTTATGTATCTTTATAAAATATGGCTCAAAGTGTTCTTAATAAAATGAAACACAAACATTTTTTTTTATCAAAAAAACAAACATTTTTAGTGCCTAAATTATGTAGATTTAGTTTTTTTAGTATCTATCTTTTCACCA
The DNA here is from genome assembly GCF_003576645.1 of Ipomoea triloba. Taxonomy (NCBI): domain Eukaryota; kingdom Viridiplantae; phylum Streptophyta; class Magnoliopsida; order Solanales; family Convolvulaceae; genus Ipomoea; species Ipomoea triloba. Next base: position 10,929,794 of record NC_044926.1, on the reverse strand, counting down.
TTGTAGAATACTCTCTTAAATTTATTTAAGTTTCAATTTCATCCCTTGAGTAGTAAAATAATACAGGTAATTCTTTATATATATATATATATATATATATATATATATATATATATATATATATATATATATTTTCTTTAACACTTCTTTGTAATTTTTAAATTCCATTTTAATGTATTTAATAGTATTTAGTGTGATTTTTAAATATATATAAATTTATACATTAATATTAAATATAATATTACAAAAAATTAATTTAAAAAATAATACATGTGAGAATTGAAGTGGAACCAAGGACAAAACTTTCTAAAGGAGATTAAGATTGAGGACAAAATTCCCTTTATACAAAAAATGCAAACATAAAACAAGATGCAAATATGCCAAATGTCAATTATCAGAACTCAGTCATTATACTGTGGACCATGGTCCACAATGCATTGTGGATCATATTCACAAAACGTCGTCATTTCATTAAGTAAAGAAACAGAGCTTCGTAAAGAGAACTACAGTTCATCTTAAAAGATACTGCCTCACATTTGTTTTTATATTATCAAATGAAACTATAGTTGTGTTGAAAGGAAACTGCAGTGTATATGAAATGAAACTGAATAACAATTTCACATATTCGAGTATATAATATCGAATGAAACTGTAATTATATCGAAAAGGAACTGCAGTTGTGTTAAAATGAAACTGCAATTGTGTTGAAATAGAACTGCAGTTGTGTTGAAAGGGAACTGCAGTATATATAAACTGAAAGTTAACGGCGTGCGAAACAGAGCCGTTTCAGCCGTTTGATTTCATTAATCAAAACGACATCGTTTTGAACTTTTGATGCATAAACCACAATCCATTATGGACCGCGGTCCATAGTAAAATTTGCGATCAGGACTATATTTCCAAGAAAATGAACAATCAATTAAAGGAAATATAACAGCCAATGGACTAGAAGAAGAAAATGAGGAAATAAAACTCTAAAATAGCTGAATAAAATCCTCTAACACCAACTATTTATTACTTTCTCTTCTCATTTTATATCTTATCATTAGTCAAACCAACTATTTTCTTTTTGTCTATTTTTTATTTTATTTTTACTTACTATTAATTTTTTGTGTGTGTTTAATAGTACTTTTAGTTTAGTTTCTAAATATATAAATTTGTTATATTAATACTGAACTTAATATTATGAAATATTGAATTAAAAATAATTTCAGTCAAGCCTCGTTAACCGAACATGACATATAAAATGGGACAGAGAGAATATATGAGAAAGAAAATATTATCTATCTCCTTTTAAATGCTTGTTTCAAATAATTGAAGATTAAATTTACACTATCATCACATATTCATATTGCAATTATTAAAAGTGTCAAATTTCTTTTTATTTAATATTGTTAAAAAAAATACATAATTCAAAAAAGTATATTACAAGTTCTAGTAAATTCAAAAAGTTATATTTGGAAATTACAATTGATTTAGGCCCTGTTTGGTAAATAATCAGCCTATCAGCCAATTTTGGCTTATTTGACCATTATTAATTGTTTGGTTCATAAGCTTTTTGTAACTCCAAAATGCTAAAATTCAAAAGGCTACTCAAAGCAGTCTTTTCAATTAGCTTTTTGAGAAAAGAAATTATACCAAACAGCTATCAGCTAACAACTAATTTATCAAACAACTTTCTACAATCAACTAATATTATCAACAAATCATACCTTCTAACCCAAACAGCCAACAAAATCAGCCAACAACCATTTACCAAACAGGGCCTTAACAAATAAATATGCCAAAGACCTTGTGGTCAAGTGGCATCCGATGTCCCGATTAACACTCCCACATGGATGATGGGAGTGGGTTCGAGCCAATTCTTGAATCGTTGTGCTTCAGTAGGTTGAGAAAGTAGCTATGAACAGATACTACATTTTAATAGAGTTAGTAGTACTTAAAATGAATTAGATAACAATTTCTGCCAAAGACGAGTTATGAAGCCCAAACTTCAGCTTAAATGCAGAGGGATATAGTTTTTTTTTTTTGAGATATATATGAGAAAGGTAGAATTAAAAGTAGATCACGAAAATCCTCACGTAAATGGATATGGTAACGGAAACGCTCTCTGAGTCCGTATCACCGGCGGCGACCAATCGGTCGCCGGAGGACCAAGATCTTTTGGAAAGGAGCACCAAGAAGTCGAAAAGAAGACGGGAACAATCGACGGCCTCGTCGTCGACTCCCATGGAGGAACATATGCAAGAGACGCCGACGGGAGCGGAGGCGGTAACCCCAGATTCGGCCAATTGGAGAACCCCTGCGGAAACTCCGCACAATGCATGGGCAAGGAAAGATACTCAACCCCAGGAGGAGGAGGCGGTTTCAGATGACGACACCACAAAGGATGCCAATTTCACATCAGAATACCCTATCATCCCTGTAATTAAAGGAGAGAAAGAAAGGCTCAGGCGGCCATGGCGCCGGTCCCTAATCATCCGAGTTTTAGGCAGAACAGTGAGTTATACTTATCTGCTCCAGAGGTTACAGCGAATGTGGAAGCCAGAGGGAGTATTCGATCTTATCACCATCAGCCATGACTACTACATAGCAACATTCGAAGCTCTAAAGGACTATGAGTTCGCCAAGTTCGAAGGGCCATGGATGATTTTGGACCATTACCTAGTAGTCCAAGAATGGGAGCCGAATTTCTGCCCTTGGAAGAACAAAACCGAGAAGCTTCTTGTATGGGTAAGATTTCCAAAATTGCCAATAGAATACTTTGAAGAATATTTCTTGATGAAAATTGGGCTCTCAGTTGGCCGCCCTATCAAGATTGATACTATAACCAGCCTCACCACAAAAGGTAATTTCGCAAGAATCTGCGTAGAGATTGATATGTCCAAACCGTTGCTGTCAAGATTTGTGTTAAACCAGGAGGAATGCCAATAGAATATAAAGGCATTCACCTGGTGTGTTTCAAATGTGGGAGGTATGGCCATCGACAGGAGCAATGCGGCAAGGAAGAGGTGAACAATGGGGATCCCGACCAACGGAGACCAGACGGCAACACCTCGCGGGCGTACTCGAATGCGTTCATCCAAGGTCAACCCGAGAAATATGGGGCTTGGATGTTAGTCTCCCGTAAAGACAGGAGGAATCGACCCAAGAATTACTACCCAAAAGAAGGCCCCTCTGTGGGGAGAAACCAAGTACCACGAGCGAATACTTCTGGGGAAGGTTGGGGCTCTCAGTCACGATTTGCGACTTTGGATAATTGTGATGAGAATGGGATGGCAGTTGATCAGGAGAATGCAGAAGAAGTATGGGTCCAACAACAGCCTGAGAATGCCTTACATAGAATTAGGACAAATCAGCAGAACAAGTAGAGAAGCCCTCAACAGAGGGATGCCGGCCCCTCAAAAGAACCAAGGCAAGCAGATTTGAGTCGACTGAATCAAACGGCTACTAGGGGAGGAGTCCATCTTGCTAATCGTGGAGGACATCAGAATGTTAGCCGAGGAGGACACCAGAATGCCTATCGAGGTGGGTACAACCCGGCTAGCCGGGGCGGGCATCAGAATACTAACGGCGGGAACCGTGGGGGATTCGGAAGGGGTGGAGTACCCAATCGCGCTACAGCAGAGGCCGAACATACTGTTGTCCGCGGATCCAATAGTGGCAGAAACATCACAAGTATGGTTGTGAACCAGGAGCATGAGCATGAGGGGTTTGTCCCTATAGCTGGGTTCAGGTCTTCTCCCAAAGATGATCCCCCTGACCTTGGTGGCCCCCTCGCTTCTGAGTTCAATTTTCCTGATGTAACAATGGAGGAGGATGGTGGTCTCAGTGACTATGCTGGTGTTGCTGTTGATGGCAACTTGTGCCCTTGAGGCACCTGGGTTTTTATTTATTTTTATTATGTTGTGCCTAATTTGGAACTGCCAAGGCGCGGCCTCTAAGGCTTTTAGGCGCGCCCTTTTGCATTTGTCTTCGGTTTATAAACCATCTATCGTCTGTTTGTTGGAACCTAAGGTGTCTGGCCTACATGCCAACACACTATGTTCTAGCTTTGGTTATGAGGAATGGGTTAGGGTTGAAGCAGTAGGCTTCTCTAGGGGTATTTGGGTCCTGTGGAAGGGATCACTCAATGTTCAGATTATTGAAACTCATCCCCAGTTTATAACTCTGCAGGTGGATCAAGGGGTAGCAGGCTTGTGGAGACTCTCAGTGATCTACGGGAGTCCGAACCTTTACCTTCGTAGGAGATTGTTTGCTGATTTAATTTGCCATTCATCTGGTTTTCAGGGTCCTTGGCTGTTGGCAGGTGATTTCAATTCAGTTACTTCGCATGAGGAAGTCAGTAATCCCGAAAGCTTCTCTCTGTCAAGATGTGCAGATTTTAACGATTGGCTGTTTAGGGAAGGCTTGATTGACTTGGGCTTTATTGGAGCGAAATTTACATGGATGAGAGGCATTAGTTTGTCTACTTTTAGAGGGGCTTGCTTAGACCGGGCTCTCGGTAACATCCAGTGGAAACTCCAGTATCCGAATACAGTGGTGAATCACCTTCCCATGATTGAATCGGATCACTCACCTTTGCTCATCAATACCGACCTCTCACCAGGGGTAACCAGGAGCAGAGCTTTTAGATTTAACATGGCTTGGGCTACGCATGCTGGATTCTTGCCTCTCGTATATCTGAACTGGAAAAGGGAGTGGAGCCTAGAGACCAATAAAGCTAACTTGACTGCAGTACTGGCAGATTGGAACTTTAACACCTTTGGAAATATTTTTCGAAGAAAGAGCATACTGCTAGCCAGAATAGGTGGAATCCAGAAGAGCCTCGCAAGCAATATGAGGCCAGAATTAATTCGACTAGACCGAAGACTTAGACTCGAGCTGGAAGAGGTGCTATATCAAGAAGAGCTGTTATGGTTCCAACGTTCTAGAGAAGATTGGATCACATCAGGGGATCGTAACACCTGCTACTACCACACTGCTACAGCAATTAAGAATAATCACAACAAGATTAAGGCTCTGAAAGATGACAACGGCAACTGGATAACGAATGAAGAGGATGTTAGAAATCACGTTCGAAATTACTTTGTGGGGTTATATTCTAATAAAGCTTCATCTTCCCTTCAACCCTTATGTTCTGGGAAATTCCCTAGGATCTCAGAGGAGGACTGGGAGCTATTAAACGCACCTTTCTGTCAGGAGGAAATCAAGCAAGCCCTGTTCGATATGGATCCATGCAAGGCACCAGGGCCGGATGGATATACGGCAGGCTTCTACCAGAAAACATGGGACATTACAGGAGAATGCTTAGTGAGGTACGCAAGGCAATTCTTTGAGGAAGGAAAACTCCCGGCAGGTTCAAATGATACGCTGATTTCTCTTATACCTAAAGTATCCCCTCCTGAGTCGGTCAAACAATTGAGACCCATCGGCTTATGCAACCTATCATACAAATTACTAACAAAAACGATGGCTAATAGACTGAGGGACATCTCAAAGAAGTTAATTGGTCAACATCAGTCTAGTTTCGTCCCAGGTAGAACAACTACGGACAACATCCTTGTCTTTCAGGAGGTCTTGCATTCCATGAAATCTAAGCAAGGATCTAAAGGTTGGATGATAGTGAAACTAGACTTAGAAAAGGCCTATGATAAGCTTTCATGGAGGTTTCTGGAAGAGACTCTTAAGGATATTGGCTTCAACACTATATGGACAAGGAATATCATGGAATGTGTAACCACACCCCGACTCGCAGTACTGTGGAACGGGCAGAGATCAGAGTGGTTCAGCCCAAGAAGAGGATTGAGACAGGGAGATTCCATCTCCCCTTTACTCTTTGTTCTTTGTATTGAAAGGCTGAGTCATATTATTAATGAGTCTCTGGAGCAGAACAAGTGGAAAGGAATAAAAATCTGTAGGAATGGCCCTCACGTTTCTCATCTTTTTTTTTGCAGATGACCTGATTTTGTTTGGGGAAGCTACGGTTGAACAAGCCATCGAGATGAAGAGATGCATGGATATCTTCTGTACCAACTCTGGACAAAAAGTTAGCCTGCACAAATCCTCAGTTTTTTTCTCCAAGAATACCAGTCCAGTACTCCAACAGGGCATCAGCGAGACACTACATATTCCGAAGGTGCTGGACATGGGCAATTATCTTGGTATACCTTCCATCCATGGAAGGCTTACGAAGGAGACCTTTGCCGGAATAATTGAAAGACTTAGAGCAAAGCTAGCAGGGTGGAAATCCAGGTCCTTATCGTTTGCTGGCAGGTATACTATGGCACAATCAGTATTATCTGCCATCCCTTATTATACAATGCAAACCACGCTTCTGCCGGAGGGGTGATTCGAGCAATCGAAAAAATCATTAGGGATTTCTTATGGGGTAGCAAGGATGGCGAAAGGAAGTGTCATTTAGTTAAATGGGAAGTGATTACCAAAAGTAAATCATACGGAGGATTGGGCATTCGCAAATTGGAGCCAATGAACCGAGCCTTCTTGGCAAAGCTTGGATGGAGATTAATCCAAAATGAAGATTGTCTATGGGCTCATATTTTCAAAGCGAAGTACTCTATTACATCAATGGATTGCACCACCTGGAAACCCAAGGCTAATATGTCAAATGCATGGAGAGGGATCCTGAAATCAGTACCAGTCCTCCTAAAAGGGATTAAGAAGACTGTGAGGAACGGCAGACACACTGCATTTTGGACAAACAATTGGTTGAGTGATAGACCTCTTTGTCAAGAAGCGCTCAACTTGATTCCTACATGGGATCTTGATAGACCAGTTTCAAGCTACTAGGAAGCGGATAGTGGCTGGCAATGGGATTCTCTGAATAATCTGCTTCCAGAGGAATCCCTCAATAAGCTGGCTGCATGTATTCTTCTTGAAGAACAGGAAATGGATGATATTATAGGATGGAGCAAAGAAGCTACAGGCAGTTTTTCAGTGTCGTCAGCATACGATATCGCGTCAGGAGAGGAAGGTTTAACTGAACCTGCAAAATGGAATAGTATTTGGAAGCTCAAAGTCCCGAATCGGGTTCGCACGTTCGTTTGGTTGGTGAAACACAATAGAATTATGACCAATGAGAATAGGGCCAAGTGCGGAATGGCAGAATCGGATCGCTGCTGGTTCTGCGCGAACGTGGTGGAAAGTGTAGAGCATGTTTTGCGCAATTGCCCAGTAGCAAACTCGGTATGGAGAGCCATTCTCCCGGCATTTTCAGAAAGGACCAGATATGCCTCATTCTCCAGGTGGTTGGAGGAAGGAACTGCTAACACAAGTGACGGGAGGCACCCTGTCAATACTACCACTGTGTTTGCAACGACGTTATGGTGGATCTGGAAGTAGAGGAACGACGCCATCTTCAATAATTTGGTGAAACCACTCAACTTCAAGACCTCCTGGATCAGCTCTCAGGTTGAGGAGATTAACAGAGCTTTCGGTAGAGCCAATGCACCGGGTGGTCGTTTGAATGGAAGCAGTTGGCAGAAACTAGCATGGACAAAACCCCAAAGTGGTTATGCAAAAGTAAACGTGGATGGTGCGGTGGAGATGGCCACATCTAGAGCCAGTTGCGGTGGCGTATTACGTGACGACACAGGCCTATGGAAGCAAGGGTATAGCTACAATATTGGTAATTGCTCACCTTTCGAAGCAGAAGCGTGGGCTCTTCTGAAAGGGATTCAGCTGGTAGTGCATTTGGGGTACAAGAGAACGATCTTTGAAAGCGATTCCAGTGAGATTACAAGCTATATTAATTCAGCAAGGTCTCCCTCAATTGCAGCTCACAACATTTTGGAGGCTTGTAAAAGAGAGTTGCGTTGTTTGGAGGCTTGGTAGATCAATCATATTGCGCGTGAACAAAATCGTGTAGTAGATAGTCTAGCCAAATTCGCAAAGACCCTGCCAAGAGGCTTGCACATATTGGATGATCCACCTGTGGAAACTTTAGGCTTACTAGAGGATGACATTAATGGACTGCCTTCTTGGCGTGATGTCCACCATGTATAACTTTCCTGTGTTTTTGGGTATTACCCTCCTATTAAATAAAAAAAAAAACAAAGTAGATCACGAAAAATGTGGTTATGCCACACTTGCCACTCTTAGCTATTAATATAAGTAGGATGCCATTTAGTAGGGAGTACTGAACTTAGAGGGCTAGAGGTCAATCTACACAAAGTTCACTTGCATCGTCATTCAATTTATACATAAATTTGTTTCTCTATGAAAATGTCGGAGATAATAACACTAATTCCACCGAAGATATGGTCTTTATCATTTCCCCACCCCTCCCCGCCCCCCTTTTTTTTTTGCCTAATTTTTTTTAATGGCTAATTATGAATCACTCTCTAAAATAATGCTCTTGTAATCCCAAACCCGACAAAACAACAAACTATGATAATTAGCTTATGACTCCATGCAAGCAATTCCAACTCTGAATTGAAAAGTTGCAGATCCACTTGAGGGTGATGAGTTCAAGAAATCCTTGGCCCAGCAACCAAAAGAAAAAACAAACAAACAAAAACAAAAAAGAAGAAACAAAAAAAAATGGTGGATGTCGAGAAGGACACAAATTTTAATGCATGGTAGTCTATGCACCAAAATGACGTCGTTTTGATTAATGCGAAGAAGCGGCAGAATCGATACTCATTCCGTGCCGTTCTGTAAAAAGTAACTCTGTGTGTATAACATATTCAATTTCATTTTATATACACTGCAGTTTTCTTTCAACACAATTATGGTTTCTTTTCATTATAACTACAGTTTCATTCGACATTATATTATATACTCAAATATGTGAAACTGTTATTCTGTTTCATTTTATATACACTATAGTTTCATTAAAACAAAACTACAATATTATTTCGATATTACCACAATTTCATTAGACAATATACGCTCAAATATGTGAAACTGTTACTCAGTTTCATTTTATATACACGACAGTTTCCTTTCAACATAACTACAGTTTCTTTCGATATAACTACGATTTCATTCAACATTATACACTCAAATATGTGAAACTATTATTCAATTGCATTTTATATATACAGCAGTTTCATTTCAACACAACTAAAGTTTCCTTTCAACACATCTACAGTTTCATTTTGATATAACTACAGTTTCATTTGATAATATAAAAACAAATGTGAGGCAGTATCATTTGAGATGAACTGTAGTTTCATTAGGTGCATGACTATTCAATTTGTATCACATTTGGTCTTGCCATTTAATTTGTATCATATTTGGTCCTTGACTATAAAAATTTTTAAATTAGGTGCATGACTATTCAATTTGTATCACATTTGGTCATGCCATTAAATTTTTCAGCCAAATTTTCGACCAAGTCATCGGTGACCAGCTAACCCGGAGATGAAGGAAGAAGGGAGGGGGGTGGCCGGAATTTTTTATTTTTTAAAAGTTGTTTAACATAAAAATAAAATAAATTAGCAGGTCACCGGTGACTTGAGAAAAAAATTGATCCAAAAATATAACGATAGGACCAAATGTGATACAAATTGAATAGTCATACACCTAATTTGAAAATTTTAATAGTCAATTCAAGGACAAAAATTAATACATATATTATAGTCGAGGGATTAAAAATGATATTTCCTCTTTTCTTTTTGTTTATTTCCTATCCACTTTGATGCTGTTAAATACGGAGGCGAAAGTATAAAGTAGTGGTGTATTATTATACGGGAGTAAAACCGAGGTGAATAACAGATTACAGCTCGGTCCGATCTAATTTCGCTCGGGCAGTCGACAGTGGGCTGACAAGGCTCTGAGGTAACGTAGCGATCTTTCTCCGCGAACCAAAAGTCCCCTCTCTCTTCTATAAATGTGGTATTTATGCGTGGGAAAAGGTAGGTTCCGCCCTACCGGCATGGGATGCACGTGTCGTACATGTACTGGGCCGGCTCGAGGCGGTAATGTCGTTACTCACGTGACAGCTTTGATTAGACCCTCGCTAGTCATGTCATTATACTCGGCAGATCGGCAATCGAGAAAGAACGAGCCGACCTTCTCAATCAGGTGTTTCCCTTATTTATTTTCTAAAGGAATAATTATAATTAACATCAAATAAATGTACATAAAATGTTCATATTATGCATATTACTATCTCATAATCCACAATTTAATTGCGAGGTAATTTAATATGGGCCTCGGTATTAAATTAAAATTCAAATAGTAAATGTAAAACTTAATATTTACTCAAAATTGAATGATAATTTAATAATAAATTAACGTGGAATTAAATTGAACAATTAAGGTAGAAGAAGCCCAAATATAATGATAGAAAATTTAAGCAAGCCCAATAATCGAAGTAGACCCCATACAAAATGGTGGGCAAATTATGCTATGGACCCGGGTCCACCTTGCAAGGTGGACTCGTGTCTATGTTCAAAAATTTAGAACTCTATGTTCACAATTTTAGAACTCAATATACAAAATTACATTACTTAATATTCACAACTTTTGAACTCTATATTCACAATTTTATTATATAGATTCAAAAATTGTGTTATACTGTTGAACATAGAGTTTTAATACTGTTGAATATAAAGTTATGAAATTGTGAACATAGAGTGATAAAATTGTAAACATAGAGCTATGAAATTGTGAACATGAAATTATGAAATTGTGAACATGAAGTTATAAAACTGTAAACATGGAGTTATGAATTTGTGAACATGGGGTTATGAAATTATGAACATAGAGTTATGAAATAGTGAACATAGACCCGGGTCCATGACATAACAACCGAAAATGGTGGAAGAAGATTTTAAGAAATTTAGTTGGCCCCAAAATGGGAAAATTGAGTCCAAAGCCTTAAATTAAATGAGTCTAGAAATTTGTTATGCCATGGACTTGGGTCCACTCAGGTCCATATTCACAATTTTAGTACTCTATGTTTATAATTTTAGAATTCTATGTTCATAGTTTTTGAAATCTATGTTCACAATTTCAGAACTCTATATTCACAATTTCATAACTCTATATTCAATAGCATAACACAATTTTTGAATCTATATAACAAAATTGTGAATATAATGTTAAAAAATTGTGAATATTGAGTAATGTAATTTTGTATATTAGGATTTAAAATTGTGAATATAAAGTTTTAAAATTGTGAACATAAAGTTTTTAAATTGTGAATATTGACCTAGGTCCACATTGCAAGATGGACCCGGGTCCATAGCATAATTTGCCAGAATTTCAATCATATTACATGGACCATAGTCTACAAAGCTGTGTGGAACATAAATAAGAATACATTTTTTATATACTAAAAGTACATTATTTGTGTACATAAAGTAATTATTTGAATACTGAAAGTACATAATTTTATATACCATCAAATAATATCTATTCAGTACACAAATAATCTTGCAGTATATTAAAACAATCATTATTGCATGGACCATGGTCCACACAGCTGTGTGGGCCAAAAATAAAAAGTACATTATTTTTGTACTGAAGGTACATTATTTTTGTACTGTAGGTACATTATTTTAGGGTACATTATTTTTGTACTGAAGGTACATTATTTGATATATACTATCAGATAATGTACCTACAGTACAAAAATAATGTACCTTCAGTACAAAATAATGTACTTTATATTTTTGGTCCACACAACTGTGTAGACCATGGTCCATGCAATAATTTGTCATATTCAAACTGTATCTTATATTCACAATCGTTATACCCTGCACCACGGTGCACATAGCAATGTGCACCATGTACGTAAAACGACGTCGTTTCGGTGTTAGTAGACGCGGACGCAAATGACTTAGGGAATTCATTATCTATAATACACATAATCATTATCTATAATACACAGAACGTTTGCCTAGAATACACAGAATGTTTGCCCAGAATACACAGAATATTGACACAAAATACACAGATGTTAGTGGACGCGAATGACTATAGGGAATTCATTATCTATAATACACATAATCATTATATAGAATACACAGAACGTTTGCCTAGAATACACAGAATGTTTGCCCATAATACACAGAATATTGATGCCCATAATACACAGAACTCATTCTCCTAACATTCGAATGCACAAATTAAACACATCACAACTTGTGTTAATAACATGAATACACATAATATTTACACAAAATACACAGAACTCATCCTCCTAAACATTCGAATGCACAAACACATCACAACATGTATTACTAACATGAAATCACAACATGTGTTACTAACATGAATACACATAACGGTTGCCTATAATACACAGAACGGTTGCCTAGAATACACAGAATGATTACCTGGAATACACAGAATATTAACATAAATACAGAGACCGACCGAAACGAGAAACGTGATTTCCAAAAAAAATGAACGATTAATTTACAATGCTAAAATCGACATCGTTTAGGTACGTGGTGCACAGTATAATTTGCGTTATATTCATGGTCCACATAATAATTTGTCCCAAATTTTAAAACAAATCCAAATAGGCCCATAATCCCTTGCCATCATTCACCCAGCCCATCTCACTTCAACCAAAAAAAATTGTAGGCGAAACAACTTATTTTAGTTTTATTTTTTAAATTTTAAATAAGGGTCTAGGTCTTACCAATTGGGCCAGACCCGACCCAATCGATCATCATGTTCTTCAATTAATTATTAATCACCCCAGCCAAACCTAGCTAGGCTTATTATTTGCTAAACAAATACAAGGTGAGGGAGAGAGACAGGGACAGAGAAATGCAACCGGATGGAGAGAACGAGAATCCGGCCGGAGCCGACGCCGATTTGAACCAACACCTACAACAACTCCTCATTCGCCGCAACGTGCGTCGCCTCATCGACGCCAAGCTCCGTCTAGCCTCGACGTTGCGGGGCAAACCAGCTCCGCCGCCGCCGCCGCCAACAGCCGCGATGCAAACAGCCCGGAGTCCAAAAATATCGGCGAACAGCAGTAGGTTTATTTTTATTTTTTATTTCGAAATTAATTCATTTATATTTCGAAATTTTATTTAACATTTCCTAAAATTATTTTTGGAGAATATATATATATATATAATTTCAGGTGCAGCCGTGCTCCTCCGTACGGCCGTGCGGTTACACACCACTCAATGTTACGAAATACACCACTCAATGTTAAGAAACACAGCACAATGAAACACACCATAATGTTACACTGTGGTGTGTTTTTAACATTGAGTGGTGTATTTCGTAACATTGAGGGGTGTGAACCGCACGGGAGAGCACGACTGCACCTGATCATGACTATATATATATATATATATATTGAAAAATAGCAAATTATAGAATCTAACCTCCACCGATAGTTTATATTTGTTGTTGCCTGAATCTGAACTTCTACCCAACTCTTTTATAAAGGGTGACAGGTTTGAAATTGTCACATGAAACCTTACATTGGGTTTCATCATATAAAACCTTTTACGTATTGGTACGTGTTAGCTTAGTAATATAGATAATTTTTTTATTTTAAAATTTTGTAAATATACATTTTATGAAAACTGTTTACATTATTAGTAAACAAACATATAAATTATTCTCTTTTTTTTTCTCTCTCTATATTTTAAAAATATGTAATTGAAATTACCACTTTAAACAATTGTAAATAGAATTTGAACTAAAAATTGTTAATTATTTTTATTAATATTTGAATATTGAGCATGAATTTTGGTGGGCATCAAGTGTAAAAAATACTACTCCGTAATAATTAATATATTAAGAAATTTGAAATGAAAAACAACTAATAGCATTTAATAATTTATAAATGTATAAGAAATCAAACATAATATACAAGTAAATGTTGCAAGTTATTAAACTAACACAATTTGTAAATATATAAGAAAGTAAGCATATAATGTGAAGTCTTTACACTTAATTACACATAATATACAAGCATATAATGCAAGTTACTATTTTTTTTGTTAGACCACAAGGTGTTCGGCAAATTATTGCATGAACCATGGTCTACACAGCTGTGTGGACCAAAAATAAAAAATACATTATTTTTGTACTGAACGTACATTATTTTTGTACTGTAGGTACATTATTTGATAGTATATATCAAATAATGTACCCTCAGTACAAAAATAATGTAACCTAAAATAATGTACCTACAGTACAAAAATAATGTACTTTTTATTTTTGGTCCATGGTCCATGCAATAATGATTGTTGTAGGAGGCATTTTTAAGCCCATATCATATTTGATGGCAAATTATAACATGGACTAGGGTTTATTTTGTATTTTAGACCTTCGTTCAAAATAACTTTCAAATTTTGTATATGTCGCTAGAAGTTAACAGTTTTTATACTTGTAGCAATCATATTATATGTCAGTAATTAAAGTTATTTGTTTACATGTACAGAATTATTAACTGTGTACAGAATGTGTTAATTGAAGGTATAAAATTTTTGTATTAGGGTTCACAATGCAATGTGAACTCTGGTTCATGGTATAACAATTGATACTCAGGATAGGTAGCGCCCAATGGCCATCGTATACTTGCATGGTTCCCCAGATTTGCCGACGCCATCGAGTTCCCTGCACGATCGATCTCTTCAACTACCTCCATCTAGTGAAGGCTATGGGGAAGATTAACTATGTCAACGGTTTTGTCATTATCTAGTGTCGCAAGGTGATTCGGAAAATTTCTAACCTACCTGACAACAATTGCAAGTGTAGGTGGAAATTTCTTTGGGTTTGCTTGAGTGGTCTTCTCATATGCGCAAGTGCGTGCCACCACTTGAGACTCTGGAGATTTGCACTACTGTCTAGAGGATTTCATCCAAGTTCTGTTCTTGGGAGGTTTATCACTCTCTAGAGTTCTTGGTAGCAGCTCGACTTCTTCCTCTGGCTTACGAGGCCTCTGATCAGACTATCACAGGTGGTGGGTCGGTCGGTCGGACGAAGTAATGCGATTTGTCCTCTTTTAATTTGTAACTCTTTTGCTTGTTTTCTGTGCAGGTCACTCAGTGATGGGGTTTGGTAGTGATCTTGAGAAGTTGAAGAGCACCGCTTCCGGGGATCAGCACACTATCGGCCGGCTACCGGCTACCTGTTGGCCCTCCGTTTGGTTCTTCCACTACTCCAGGCCAGACCAAAACGATCGAGAAACGTCCTATAGAGGCGGTTGAGGTCGAGACATTTGGGGATGCGCCTGTGATTGACCCCAAGAGAGCCCGGTTGGCTAGGGGGAATCCCAACTTGCCCAAACACTTACTCGCGGTACAATAAGCCTACCAGAGATGTTTAATTTGTTATTCCAGCTGAGTCCTCCAGCCGCATGCCTTGTTAATGAGACGATCGACTACGTGGGGACGCAGTTCGCCCATCACTTGTCCCAAGTACTTGCTGTGGTTACTAATTGCTATTCGCTTCTTCCCCCCTTTATCTCTTTTTGTCAATTGCTCTTACTGTGCTTGTTTTTGTATATGTCAGGCTGCCAACACAGGCGCTGAGGCTGAGTTATTCGTTTGGGCTCGACTTGATGCTATGGAGTGTGGGGGAGAGTTGAGAAAGCTTAAGGAAAAGGTGAGGGACCTAGAGGCTCAGGTGGAGTCTCTGAAGCAGTATCCAGGTTCCGAATGCTGCTGCTCACTACGCTTCTCGACCAGCCGACCTACCCGATTTGCTCTCAACGCTATGCCCATCTGAGGATGCTGCTCTCCCCTTGTTCTATACGTTGCGACAGGATCCTGTGGGTCTGATGATGCTTCGTAGGGTGACCGCCTGGGGTTATCATCGAGGGAAGCATGTCATGCAGAAGTCTTTGTACCAGACTCTTGAAGATGTTCTTCCGGAGGATTGGGAACAGGTTCGTGCAGTGTTACCTGCAGAAATATCGCCACCTGTTCCAGAGCTATTCAGTGATCCCCCTACAGGTCCAATCGGCACGTTTACTACTTCAAGAAATCAAGATCCTTGATGTTTTGCATTCTCTTAGTTGTTTACTGTTTGCTTAGACTTTGACCCATGTGCTCGGGAGGATGACCCAATTCTTGTGTCGGTTAGACTATTTTATTTTGTTTAAGTATTCTTCGTTTCTTTGCTTCATGTTGTTTACATGTAACTTCCTGTTCATGCTTTGGTTTGACTGACCGGGTGTCCACTTTGGTCACGTGAAACCTATCCTACAAATACACAACAACTAGATTGCAAAGAAATAGCTTTAGTGGTTAAGTGTAATAGTTAATCTTAAGCCGTGTAGAGCACCCAATGGGTAAAGCTTTTACTTGTACACTAAAGACGAGTGACAAGTAGTGAAGTAGATATGACTGACAGATCAATGAGGCAATATCGTACTGGCCAGCACGGTAAAAGTCCACCCGAAAAAATCTTATGTAATAATTTTGAGAATTAGTAAGTGGACTCAACCACAATGTTAGTTGAGTAAGATCGTGTAGGTAGGGTAGGGATAACTCAACCAAGCAAAACCTCAAACGATCAACCAAGCAAAACCTCAAACGAACAGGTCAGGAAGTGACAAGTGAACTTAATCACAAAACGTGACAAGTGAACTTAATCACAAAACGACTTAATCACAAAACTCCACTGGGCAAAATCGTGTAGGTAGGGTCAGGATAACTTAATTGGGCAAAACCTCAAACAAAAAGGCCAGGAGATAATCAAGTGATTAACAAAAAGGCCAGGAGATA
Organism: Ipomoea triloba; assembly: GCF_003576645.1. Lineage (NCBI taxonomy): Eukaryota > Viridiplantae > Streptophyta > Magnoliopsida > Solanales > Convolvulaceae > Ipomoea > Ipomoea triloba. The sequence continues at coordinate 10,913,109 of NC_044926.1, read as the reverse complement.
ATCAAGTGAACTTAATCACCAACTCGACAGATAATCAAGTGAACTTATTCACCAACTCGACTAGGTAAAATCATGCAGGTAGGACGAGGATAACTCAACTGGGCAAAACCTCAAACGAAAGAACCAAGTGATAACAAGTGAATTTAATCACAACTTGACCAGGAAAAATTATGCAGGTAAGGTTGGGATAACTTAATCGGGCAAAAATCGCAAACGAAAGAGCCGGCGAGCCGACAGATGACAAGTGAATTTAATCACAACTTGACCAAGCAAAATCGTGTAGGTAGGGCTGGGATAATTCAATCGAGCAAAACCTCAATTGAAAGAGTCGGGAGATTTTATTTAGGAGCATCATGAAACATTCCGAGTGGAGTCTTGAGCATTACAATGTTATTAGTAATAAAGTTTCCATTTACCCGTCCGAATACAAGTAACATATCAGTTACCCTACACTACTTGTAGAATTTCATGAGGTGTTCAGAGTTCCATACTTGGTCAAATTTATAGGTAACTTATATGTAGTCCCGGGTTTAACAATTGTTGAGAATTTGTAGGGTCCTTTCAATTTCATGGCAAATTTTCCATGATCGGTCGATTTACTAGCTTCTCTTTGTCGGAGCACCAAGTCATTGATTTGGATGTAATGTGGTTTCACCCTCTGTCATGGTAGGTCTTGGCGGCCTTCGGGTACTCGATCATTCTCCGCGTTGCCATATCTCTCTTTTCATCAATAAAGTTGAGGTTTGCACCTTGAACCTCGTTATTTTCCTCCGATTGGTAATTTCTTTCCCGGGTGGTAGGGAGTTGTGCTTCAATTGGCACCATTGTTTCAAATCCGTAGGTCAGCGAAAAGGGTATTTCGTTGGTCGCCCGTCGTGGAGTGGTTCGGTATGTCCAAAGAACATATAGGAGTACCTTTACCCAGTTTTGACCCGCACTTTGCAACTTCTTCTTTAGCCCGTCGAAGATTGTCCGGTTGGTGTTTTCCACTACGGCTGGGCAAAACAGTTTCGGTAACCTGAACCAAAGACGTTCGGTTCGGTTGGTTTAAAACCAAAAAATCGATCAGTTCTAGTTTTAGAAGAACCGAACGGTTCGGTTCGGTTTGTTTTTTTTTAACCGAACTGAAAACCTAACGTTTTTTTAATAAATATAAATATATATTTTATATAATTAATAAATAAATAAACAAATGTTACTTGTATTCGGACGGTTAAATGGAAACTTTATTTCTGATAAATATAAATATATATTATATATAATTGATAAGCACCAAGAATAGTACATATTAAGGGTCTAAAATAGGATAAAATGTAAAGTTTTGCCACCCGTTTATAACAATCTCATGCATTTTAAGCTCGGATGTGATCAAAATCTTCTAACATTAATTTTAGGAAGAGTTTTGAAGTGTTTGCACATATCGAAAAGGGATTCGAGGCCAAAACAAAGCAAAAGGCAAACGAAGCCGCGAAGCAGGAACCTCCCACGCAGCCCAACACGCGTGTGGATGGGTGTGGATCATTTCCAGTAGCTCTCCACGCCCTCCACCACGCGTGGCGCTAGGCGTGGTCCGGCCACAGGGGCCACTTCGGGAATTTTGGTTTTGGGTTGCCTATTTAAACCCCTTTTTCGGATAGATGGGGGAGACCTAGCAGCCGTAGAATAGTTTTAGATCTAAAGTTTCTTAGGGTTTTCTCCCCTCTTGGGGGAAAACTTTCTTTCTATTAGAGTAGATTCAAGAGCAAGATATGAGGATTGAAGTTTCAAGAACAAGATGTAAATGAGCCATTCATCCTGGATGGTACTCTTCTCTTCAATGTTTTGATTTAATGTTTGCTTCTCTTGAAACTTCCATTTCTTCTTCTTGTTTCTTTATTTTAATGATAGCTTAGAGTAGAAAGGGGATTGGTGGCCCCGAAGCTAAACTATGTGGTTGATTTGATATGACTTTGCTTGAAATATGTGAGCTTTGTGATTGTTGGATGATAAACTTGTGTGGTTGATGTTCATTATGCTTTGTGCCTAAGTGTGGCCACATTAGGTAGCAAACCCAGTGAAAGTGAGTGTGTGCGCGATAGCGGCCACTCACGAGTTCAACTCACCCACATCTCCGTCCTTAGTCCGAAAGGAAGAGGTCCGAGAGGAGTGGTAGACAATGTGTTTGATAAAATGCCCCAACCGAATAAGGGATGTGGGAGTCCAAGTGTGACGCCAATTGGTGAATTAATCTTCAAATATTGCTCCAACCTTGGCCCTTTTTATTTTGGACTAGTTACTTTCCAAAAATAACTTGAGCTCATATTTATTCCTCTATGAATATATGTCATTCAACCATCTTAATTTAAGCTGGGTTGAGATCTTGTGAAATTGCTTCTGTAATTGGATCTCCAAATTAATTTCCTTCTGAAATTGTATCCCTTATGAATTTCAACCCTTGCAATTTTCATCCCTTAGTTTATGCTATGAAACTTCAACCATTCAAATTGTAGCCCTTTGAATTTGTAGCTCCTAAAATCTCATCCCCCATTGCTTTTGACTTGAAATCTCATCCCTTTGAAATCGTAGCCCTTGGAATCTCATCCCATGTTAAATTGCTTCCCAAGTTTAATTTCAAAATCTTGACCCATGGCCAATTTTGAAATCTCATCCCATGGCAAATCTCATCCATATGCCAATTCGGGTTTCATCTTATGGAATCTCATCCCAAGTTCAATAACTTCATGTCTTCATCCCATGCTCAATCTCATCCGTTGAACTTCATCTGGGTTCTACGCCATTTCCCTTTGGGATTAATTTTTAATTAATTGGCTCCTTAGGCAATTTTGACTCCCTTCAAAATTTACCTTACAAAATGTAATCAGTGGAGTTTGATCCTTAGTCTAGTCATACTGAGATTAAACTCATTAACCATTTTGATTAATTATTTATTCTTTTTAATGTAATGTAGACTTCAATGTCATCATCTTCTCCAATATTGCATTGTTGCCTTTTTCTTCTTCTTGTGCATGATGTTCTTCAAGACTTGTGTCTTCATGACTTTGGATATCTCCATATTGTTTTCTTGAGATGGTTATCAAAATTATGTATTCTTTGACTTTTCCTTTTGATCTTAACCACGCCTAATACTCACTGTTGCAAAAATCCCCGCCTAGGCGCTAGGCGCTCCTAGACCGAGGCGAATTGCTCCCTAGGCGTCCGCCTAGCGCCTAACTCGGCCGACTTGGCCGAGTTGTCGGCCGAATTTGACCGAGTTAACTCGAGCAAGTCGGCCTTGTTAATTTTATTATTATATTTATATATATTTAAATTTATTTATTTATATAAGTAAGAGAAGTAAGAGATATATATATAATATATATAATATAATATATGACATACACCCACACACATGAATTAATTTTTTTGTTTTTATAGGTCGCCGCCTAGAACCGCCTAGACCGCTTAGGCGCTAGGCGCTAGTCTACCGCCCGACTAGCGCCTAGCGCCTATTGCAACCATGCTAATACTTGAAATAAAATTTTCGGGGTCTAATATTTTTCAGTATATTTTGGCATATCAAAATCTATTACAATTTATTCCTAACAAGTAGAGTATGTGCAACTCACTGATTGATATACAAATGGACTTAGGGTAACGAACGGTGTATGGGTGAAGTTGTTGGTGTGTGCGGTTCTCACCCTGAATTCACTACTTTGTTTTACAATTTTTCTATGTAGGTATGTTTGTGTTGCCTTAATAAAGTTGTTAGTGTACAATGTTTTACTGTTCTCCGGTGCGAAATCAGTTTCTGGATGTTAAGCACACATCTACACATTAGTGCACACTGGCTTCAAGATAAGTTTGTTCAATTTATTTTTTACAAATCCCTATTTACAAACCTTACCTTTTATTGCTTAGAATTTTCGTACTTGCATTCAGAGTTTTGTAGTTGTCACTGGCAAACTCACACAACACTCACGCACATGGGTCCTTTTTAAAAATTCATACTAGGTTAGAAAACGCACAAACTATGTTATGTACATGCACATGGTAAATTTCAATGTATAATAAAATGTGTAAGTTTACATCAGGAGCTTGCCACACAGGGTCTGCTTGGAAACGACGCAATAATGCTATAGGGAGAAAGACAAAGTCCTCGGAAGATGAACTAAAACAAAACAAAACACTCGAAACCTTTCATTGTCAACCCAACGTCACCCACACACACAACACTTAGACTTTTGTACATGCAAATTTCACAAACACACATACATAAGCATCACATAAAAATTAAAAGTTCCACACTAAACCAAACATGCGAAACCCTTCATTGTTTACCAGAATTTTTCACACACTACTCAGGCCAAATGCACAATGTTCGCAAGAAACAAACGCGGTTGGTCGTGTATGTGCGGTAAAATATTTCGTGAACCTAGAATTAACATTCGAGCCCCCATCCACTGCAATTACTTAAAACACAACCCCCAGTTATACACCTAGTACACCCAATAACAGTTGCACAAACCACCAAAACCGGGCGCACGCGCCAAAAAGGTCCACATTCAAGACACACATACACTCAGACTTTTGCACACATCCAACGTCACACACGCACACACCTACACAACATAAACAAATTAAAAGTTCCAATCGAACTTACTGGCGAGGTCTTCTGACATATACGCACTCTGGACGACTGAATTCGTTTGTTTCTTCTACGCACAGAATTTTTTTAAAATCACATAATGAAAATATAGAATGTTTTTCTACCATGGTTAGGATCCCTTAAAAGATGAAAAATATTATATTTCATTTATATCCAAAATCAAAGAACATAATCAAATTACAACTTCACATTTTTGTATTAATTTCATCTTAATATAATTGATATTTTAATCTCAATTCTATCAATTAATTACAATTTTTTAGATGGTTGAGATGAGATCACATGATCTCATCTAATAGGGTGGTCTCATAGGGTCCAGCCCATATATATATATATATATATATATATATATATATATATATATATATATATGGAAGGGTTCAAGTGCGGGATTGTTCCCAGGTAAAAAAAAATGGGGTTAGATATGAGTCATTTATCAAATCTATATCAATGGTTCAAATCAATGAATTTTTAAAAAAAAAAAAAACCCATGTCCTCCATTAATGCTCTCATCTGAGCACTTGGGATGACATACAACCTAAAGGAATTTATGAAATTGTTTATAAAATTAATAAAAATTCATTTTAAATGGCGCACCTTAAATACACAAACCACGCACCTTAAGTGATAAACGTTATTTTTTATTTTAAATTTATGAAAATTCTTTTTTTAGTTTATTTATAATTTTAGTTAATCTTGTATATTCATTTATATAGTTTAATATTAATAATTAATTTAGTTTAGGCTTTTGGTATTTTATTACTGTTAGTTTAATTTTAGTTAATAGTTTGTGTTAGTCCATTTAATGAGAGTCATTTCCATTTTTGGCCCTATTGTTATAGGAGCATTGTCAATTTTAGTCCACTTCATTCATTTTTGTCACATTATAGCCAGTCTTATTTAGTTGTTGCCATTTTTAGTCCATCGTTAAAATTTTCGTCAAATGGTCGTCCAAAACAGGGGTATTTTTGGTCTTTTTATGCTTTTGTCATCTCCTTGACCCTTTGTAGTGGTTTTCGTTACACATTTTCATCCAATGCAGAGGTCCGGCGGAAGCCATGTGAGCCACATTACAAATCCATGGCTTGACAATGGCAAGAACTAAATAAGAATGGCAAGAACTAAATAAGTTGACTTGACAATGCCCCAATAACAATAGGACCAAAAATGTAAATCACTCATTTAATGAATAAATCTTTTATTGTAATGATTTGGTCAGCTAACAAATTAAGCTCAGCCCATTTAGTGAGTCTCCCTTTCGAGAGTCAGCATAAACAAGCGAGAGAGAGGCGCAGATGCAGCAAACCAAAGTATCGATCGGGCTTTGGCAACCATCGTTTTGATGACCCGATTCTTCTTGAGATTGAATCGACAAGTGTAGAGCGATGAACTGAGAGAGAGACCAGCGGCGATGGGTGAGAGAAGGGGATCACGAACTAAACTTCTGGACGACGTTCCTTGGTTCAAGAGTTTTCGGCGGCTATCCTCCATCTGAATCACGGAGGTACAGTTGAAGCTAGGTGTATAAAAGGAAGAGCCAATTCGATCAATTTCGTCATTCTTCATCATCAATCTCGTCTCTACGACTTCAATCCCCTAGCATATATTCTCTCTGGTTTTTTCCTTTTAAAACTTATTCTTTAATTTGTTGTTTAATTGTCAGTGGCACTTCCTCAATTTGTGAATTGTACAAGTGTTGCTACTTGGAGCCTAGATTATAGTGCATCAATTTCTAAGCTTGATTACAATTGCTACCAATGTTTGATTATAAGATGCTTTGCTAAATTAGCACTTTAATTCTGCAGCAATCCTGGTTTGCCTTGTTCTTTTGAAATATATTTGCATTTCATATATTCCAATTCCGGGAGTTGTACTGTGAGTTGTGGAATACATTGTTCAATGATATTGGTTAGTTGATGTTTTTAGAGTCATTCTAAGTACTGTGTTTTTAATCCTTGAACTTACAGTTGTGAGGTTATAAACATTAGTATAAAGCCATGGCTAAGTGAATTTGTTCTTGTGGTAATGCACTGCTAGTTTCATCAATTTGGGAACATGAACAATTTATCATGAGAATTTTGCAGTAGTTTAGGTTTCATTTTCGCCAACTCAATTAAGTTTTATTATGTTTCGTATTGAGACTAGTTGTGTTGAATCTGGCCAATTCTGACATAATTAGTTGTTTGAGGGAATTAATTGAGTACAATCAATGCCTGTTAATTCAAGCTCCTTAGGATAAATGAATAAATAATCTAGTCCTCTTGTTGGGTTATTTATTTGGTTCTAAACCGGGTATTCCGTATTTCTTTTTAGGCTAAATGGGTTTTTAACTGTTTGAATAAATATCTTAAGCATATGAATGGTTAATGCATGCGATTGATTGGCAGTATTAGACTTAAGATGTAGAATTAGTAGTAGTATTGAATTCATGTTCTAGAATTTCATCATCCTGTAACATATTAAATTGCCTGCGATTTCCTTCTTGTTCCTTGGTTTTTGGGTTATTTTATTTTTTGGCGCTAATTATTCCAAAAAGTACTAGTAATTCGGCAACAAAACCGCTTATACCTGGTAATGCAAGGGAAGCCATTGAAACGCTATTGAACATCGTGAATATTTTTGGCATTTGAATAGCTATTCCCCTGAACATCGTGAATATTTTTGGCATTTGAATAGCTATTCCCCCCATCATCGTGAATATTTTTGGCATTTGAATAGCTATTCCCCCCATTTCGTCAAGATAAACAAGCCGTATTCTATCATAAGTCGTTCCCGCCAAGAAAAAAGTGCAGAAATTATTTGTAAAAGTGAGTTCCCGCTGTTACAATGTAGTATCTGTTCATAATATTTTTGGCATTTGAATAGCTATTCCCCCCATTTCGTCAAGATAAACAAGCCGTATTCTATCATAAGTCGCTCCCGCCAAGAAAAAAGTGCAGAAATTATTTGTAAAAGTGAGCTCCCGCTGTTACAATGTAGTATCTGTTCATAGCTACCTACTGAAGCACAAAAAATTAACAGTTGCCTCCACTAAGGCTCGAACCCACTCCCATCATCCATGTGAGAGTGTTTTCCAAGACACTAAATGCCACTAGACCACAAAGTCTTTGGCACATCCTCCTGATTTAATTTTTCTACAATTGAACTTCCTTTAAACTCTTTAAGATTATTTATTCCAATTATTTTTAGTTTTTTAATCTGCATTGTTTTAATTCCCTGTGGGATCAACCCTTGCTAAAGCACACTATCACTACAATTGACTCTTGCACTTGCGAGGATAATTAAATTGTCTATCATTAAACACACAAACCATGCACCTAAAGGTTTAAAATGACGCACATTAAGTACACAAACTACGCACTTAACATACAAATCGCGCACCTTAAGAAGGAAACCCACGTACCTTAAGAAGGAAATTCACGCACCTTAGGAAGGAAATTCACGCACCTTAAGTTTCAATAATTGACTCACTTTAAAGCACAAAAACTCACACACCTTAAGAAGGAAAAACACGCACCTTAAGAAGAAAATTCATGCACCTTAAGAAGGAAATTCATGCATCTTAAGTTTCAACAGCCGACTCACCTTAAGCACAAAACTCATGCACCTTAAGAAGGAAAACCGCGCACCTTCAGAAGGAAATCCACACACCTTAAAAAAGGAAATTCATGCACTTTAAATTTGACCTAGATTCAAAAAGACCAAATTGCCACCGAACATTTTTTTAATCACTTTAATCTTGAACGTAGATTTAGGCAAGATTAAAGACTGAAATTTAACTGTACAATCGCACCTGNGATTCAAAAAGACCAAATTGCCACCGAACATTTTTTTAATCACTTTAATCTTGAACGTAGATTTAGGCAAGATTAAAGACTGAAATTTAACTGTACAATCGCACCTGAGACCATCAACCGCACGGGAAGTCGGGAACCATATATATATATATATATATATATATTGTAAAACAAAAATTCTTATATATATATATATATATATATATTGTAAAACAAAAATTCTTAATTTTTTAATTTTCACACTTTCTCGTCTCTTCCTATTTCACTCCCAACGAAGTAGCAAACTCATAATTGCATTACTGCATAGTAGCAGTAGTGGAGGTCATGTAGTGAGACATTTGATTAACCGACGATTGATATTAAGTTCTTATCTTAGTTTTTATTTTCTTTTTTTAAATGCGATTGGGTTCAGGGCGTATATTGGTGTCACTACCTGCACACTTGTTGTGACTTGCGATTGTTACTATTCGTCTAATATTGTTATATTATGTTTAATATTTTTAACAAATATATAGACCTAATAAAATGTATAATTTGTACATCTTAAATAAATTCAAACCTATTTAAAATCTACAGCATAGTCTTTTTTTAATAGCGTGCATATTAAATAGGCCTTTAAAAATGATTTAAGCTATATTATGCCATTTTATAGACTTAGGCTTGAGCCTAAAAAATGCTTATGTACATGCTCAGACCTAGGCTCAAGCCTTAAGTTCTCATAGTAGCTCAAGCCTAATTTTTCAATGCCCGGCCCTGCCTAGCCAATTTTCATCCCTAATCACAGGTCGTAAATTTAAAAGTTAACTAAATGTGAAAAATCATTATACTCGAAAGGTTTTATATGGTGTTAACTCTATTTTTAAAATTTTTATAAATACTAAAATTTACAAAAAAAATATAAAAAATAAAAAATTGAAGGTTCCCCTTCAATTTTTATTTTATTCTTTTAACACTTGTATCATCAAATTTGTGGAAGTCGACACGGAAGCTAGGATGGCCTCCGGAACGAAATTATCCGTTTATGACAAAAGGCAATTATAAAATTAGCCGCCGTGTTGGTCTTTTGTGGCAAAGAAAGATTTGCCTCATGGAAGGGAGATTTTTCACTGCCACGTTGGAATGCTTTGTCTCCTCCATAATCTCCTAAACTTTCTTGTGTTTTGTTTGTTATCTGGTATTTATTTATGTTCTGGTGTGATCTCATTTTTTTTACCATTAATTAGAATCACGAATCAAGATTAATCTTGTTCGTGTAAATAGTTAAGACTCAAATCTAAGACCTTTAATATTTATACATTTATTCATACATTTAACACATTTTATGCAATAATTACACAAATACTTAATGTAATAAAAATAAAAGTATTGCATTATTTAAAAGAAAAGAATGATTATCTATCAATAATTTTATGATATTTTTTTTCAGTACTATTGACTCTATTACAAGGTAATACATGTTCTATACTTTCTCGATATGTTGCAGTCCGAAAAGTCAATACCCATCACTGGGGTTTGATCCTATGATATTCCCTCAAGGAGAGTCACAAAGATGTCATCTGAGCATACGGTGCTTGATAATTTTATGATATTCTTATGATTAAAAAAACAATTTTAAAATTTAAGTAATCTCTTTTAAATTTTAATTAAGATCATGGTTGAAAAAATCGATAGGCGCTCATCGGACGCTTTAGAGCGCCTAGGCAAGGATCGCCTGTATAATTTTTTTTTTTTCAAAAATTGTTTAAATTTTCTTAATTTTTAAGAATTGATAATTATAAACTATTTAATACTTTAATAGTTAATACTAAAATATTAAATATTAATCTAAAAACATCTACAGTTTAAAATTTTTAGGGTTATTTGGCTCAAAACGATATTGTTTTAGTGAAATAACACTTTAAAAAAGAGGGGAACAATAGCTAATCGGCCGCCTAGTCGGTGCCTAGGAGGCCTAGGCGATCAGCGCCTAGGCAGTCTATGCGGCGCTTAGGTGGCCTAATCGGTCGCCTAGCCGGTCAGTCGCCTAGACCACCGATTATGGTGATACGGTAGGCAGTCGGTCAGCGCCTAGCACCTAGGTGCCGATTAATCGGTGCCTAGGCAGGATTTTTGTAACATTGATTAAGATAAACATAAGCAAACTTTACAATTGCTAATTTACTCCTTTTTTTTTCTTTTTTTAATAAAATCGAAATTTCAAGAGAAAATGCATTTAAAATAATAATATAAAAAATGTATCATCATTTCTAAGAGTTTGAACTCAGGAAAAATCTTTGTAATCATGAAAGTGGTTTCTAATTCTACCAATTGGAAAACATTAAAATATGATAATAGCACTAGAAATCTAAAAACAATAGGTATACATTTAGGTTAAATCTATGGTTTTTGTCCTTTTTTTTTTTTTTTGTGCCCTATTAAATGTATACTTAGGAACCTTCAAAAAAATATGTATACTTAGGATTTTTAATGTTCTACAACACATTTTCATTTGATAAAATTGTTCTCGTTGTATTTTTATTACACAAAATTACTCTTACAATATTATTATAACTTCGTTACTATTTAATGCATTCTAACGTTGATGACTTCATCACTATTACCATACACCTATTATCTATCCATATATTTTTTCTATTCTTGAGTCATCATTTTATTAAAACCATTATAAGACAATTGATTTGATTATAGATTATATTTAAATTAAATATTTATGGATGTTAATTCAGATATGAGTGTATATAATACCTATATTATTTGTGTATGTATACCAACTTATGTGAGTATTAACTTAATATAGATAAACTTTTTTTTTTAATTTTAAAATTTTGTAAATATAAATTTTATGAGGGAAAATGACACCCTCCCTTGGAATTATAGGCTTATAGCATTTTTTCCTGTAAGTTATTTATGTATCCACATTGTCCTCTCAATTATTTTAAAAGTATTAGTTTTTTCCTTTGATGTTAAATACTTAAATAGACATTTTTACCCTTAAAATAATTATTTCGTTTATTTTTCTTCTCCAACAAATTATTATTTATATGTAAGGATGACTACTGTTTGATATGAACCGAACCAGACACTATAGCAACCAAACTGAAACAGTAGGGACGATTCTTGTTACGATTCAAAACTGAAAAAAAAAATAATTGATGAATTTAGATTATTTTAAAAATAAATTATTTAAAATTTAATTTTTAATATTTAATTTAATATTAGTATATAAAATTTACCTAGTATATTAAAAAATATTAAAAATACTCTTAAATATAAGGAGTTAAATTTACGAACTATATGAAATGTAACCCCTCGTATTTTCCGATAAGTTTGAGGTTCGGAAAATAGGTCTTTAAGTTATGACATTTAAGAGAAGACGGTTTGATGCTCGAAATAATTTTTTTTAAGGATTAGTTATCGATAGGCTGCGAACTACGCACCGGTCACGAACCGAGAAAATTTTAAGGATATAGATTCAGTTCGAATTTTCTAGAATTGGGATTATTAAATATCATGCGATTAAGCCTGAATTTCTAGTTAGTTCAAGAAAAATTTCAAGTGGACTGTAAGGGATAAATTGTTACGGACTCTGTACCTAAATTTAGCGGGACACCGAAAATTCCCAAAATTGGTGATTTGTGACGGGAATATTTTTACGATAATTTTGGTATTAGAATTTTCCCGAATTAAGTTATAATCCTCCGAACATTCATCTGATTTAACCATAAACTGACCAAATAAGTTGTGATCTTCTTAAGGACTCCATAGGGTATTGACAAGTGGCAACCAAATCTAGCCTAAGATTGGATCATTTAATGCTAGCATTAATGAGGTATGGTGCAATTGCACTTGATTTCTTAGTCTTCAAGCTAGAGCTCACATCATCATCTCTCTCATCCTACTCCATCCCATTTTCGTAGATCACCCAAGGAAGAAGAAGAAAAAAATAAAAAAATTGTTTAGTCTTCCATTGTGATCAAAGAGCTCCCAAGCATTTTTCAAACTCAAGTGTCTAAGTGTAGGTAAGATTTTAGACTTTGTTTGGTTGAAACCTTCTTAGAATTTAAGAGTAAACTAAAGGTGCATGGAAATGTTGTTGTTATGGTGATATTTTTAGGATCTTGGACTCAACGGAAGGAAAACAACAATTTCTACCATTTTTTTTAGGATCTTCCAAAAGAGGTAAGGAATTCCCTTAAGTTGGAATTAGTCACTTGAATTTGGATAATTGATTTTGGTTGAAATATGGTGTTTTTGGAGCTTTGGGGATATTTTTGTATACATGTTCATAGCTTGGATATGCTTGTATATTTTGTATTTATGTCCATATAGGTTTATACTTGTGAAAATAGTGAAAGGAAATCAGGGTAGATTCTGGCAGCAACTTCCATGATTTATTGGGAAAAATTGGTAAGGTATTTTGACTCCATTTTTTTTAGATATGTAGTTCAATAAGTGTAGAACCTACATATAAAATTTCATAATGATCGGAGTAGTATAAGTATAGTTTTCGGAATTTTTCCCAAAACTGGACGGAGAGAAAAATATTTCGGACCAAGGGCAAAAAGGGAATTTTCTGTGTTTATTCGTGGATCAAAGTGACCAAAACTTTTTATGGACATCAAGTACTATAAGTTGGGGTTCTACCATAAAAATTTCAAGTGAAAAAGAGTTCGGGAACTATTTTTACCGGCTCAATCTTTCGGACTGCGCCAAGCTGAAATTTTCTGAATTATGCTTAGTATGATTATGGATGTGTTAGTGATAATTGTGAGGTAGTTAGTGAGTTAATGGTGATCAGGTGATGCTAAGGACGTGGATTAATGATAGAGATTAAATGATAATCTCATGATTTTTGGGTTATGGTTAGGCAATGACCTTACCTATTAGAATTTATATATATCTGGATGTACGATATCCTCAAGTTATGATCTAATGGTGTTGATCATAGTGGAAGTTGTTGAGGACGATAGTTAAGGATGTTGGTTGATTTTAAGTGTGAGATGGACATATGAAGTGTATCCAAAAATGTTTATGAAAACTTACGTTGAAAAACGTATGCTATTTTGATATAAAGGTTGTCAAAACCTTATTGTTTGAGAAAATGATGTTTGAAAATCCTTCAGGGGCTAAAGAGGTAGCCGATATCAAATATTGGACTCATTTGTGAAATATGTCCAAAAGAAATGATTTAAGAAAGAAAAACTGAAGGAAGGAAAATGTTTTCAAACCCTTAGTTTCTGGAATAAGGTGGGGACCTACGGGAAGGCTTAAATGCCACGGCTCGGGGTTGGAATAAGGGTGGACCTACGGGAGGGCTGGAGTGCCATGGCCCTAGGTTGGGATAAGGAGACCTACGGGAAGGCTGGAAATGCCATGGCCCGAGGTTTGTATGATCAATTCATACTACAGAGCGAAGTCTATTCGCTGAGAAGAGATGGAGTTATGAAAAAAAGAAAGCCTCGTGCTTACTCAGGGGAAACTAAGTGAATTTTTGACTATGAAAATTATTGTTACTCTGGGCTGCGGTTCAGATTATTATGAGCATTAGAGCTGCGGTTCTATTTGCAAATGATGAAATTCTTGGAAATGAAAGTTTTGCAAACTTGTCTGAAAGGACATGAAAATGATTTTTTTTAAACTTCTAAACTAAAAATGTTTTCAAACTTTTGTCTACTTTTAAGTGACATATGGATTTTCTTACTTAGCCGTCGTGCTAACTACACTTCATTGTGTCCTTTATTAGATGCAGATTAGTGTGGGCTCTAGTAGCCCGATGAGCTCTAAACAAGATGGGAGTGGATGTCGATGTTGTAAGTTTAGCCTTAACGTTTGGGTATAGGAGAGATACCTGAGCGTGGCGGTAACACCGAGTTTTCTGCTGGTTAGATGTAAGCTTCCGCGACGCATTATCAGTGATTTTGTAATACAAGTAAGAGTTGAAAATTGGGGTGTTACATGAAAATTTTAAAAAAAAAAAAAAACCGAGAAAGAAGTTATTTTGATTAATATTATAGATTTATAGATAATAAATAAGCTTGGTAAAAATATAAAATGGAGATCATTCTTGCATGACAGAAAAGACTAGCAGTTATTATTCAAGAGTATGCACTAGGTAAATTCACATTGTGATATTATTCGGTGGCAAGAAGGTAAACCGCATATAACTAATCAAAGTAAAGAGAGTTGAACTTATAACATTGTGGTTACCAAGTGAATAACTTGATTGAAATTGTAAATATTCGTACTAATAAAGTAAATATTCTTAAAAAGATATTTAATGCCACAATTGTCCCAACATGAGCGTATCAGAAATATATAATTATACACCTGGGCCATTGGCTTTTGCGTAGACCTTTCTATTAATATAATAGTACTAATTAAAGTCTGTATGGGTCCCAGTGATGACGCAGCTGAATTCCAGTAAAAATTTATTTGTGAACACTCAACAGGTTTGGATTCTGATATAAAAATATATTTATTAATTTTTTATAAATAAAATTAATTTCAAAAAATATATTTTTTTCAAAATACTTATGATTCTTTACAACATAGTTAAGATAGTATCTGATTTCAATCTTTTTTAGTTCAAAAAATAAATGTCATAACTGGAGTTCGACTCTGTGACCCCCATTAGAATGGTAACAACTGGCAATTTGAAAATATATTATTAGTAAAAAATTTAATTAAAATCTTTTAAATAATGTAAATATTAATTTTTTTAAATTTAAAATAAATTTATTGCTACTTAAAATCATTATTTTATGTAGTTAAATTTAATTCATAAAAATTACTATAATAATTCGTAAATGTATCACCGAATCTTGCCGTTGAATTACCTGGCCTGGCTATTGGCCAATCAAAACTCGACAGCGTTTTCGACGAAACCACTCCGGTTTCATAATACCGCTTAACGCCCGAATCAAAACCACCCTGTCTCCCTCCCATTTATATTCCCCAACCTACAATCCATATCTCTCCACCAATGCCCGCCACATAACTGCAAGTCTTCAGTAGTATAGGGAGAAAGAGAGAGAAATCGAGGGAGAAGACGAAAGAGATCGGAAAACCGCTTTGCGGCTGCGGCGTTCTCTGCCTCTCGGCGGGGGCATGGGGAGAGGCAAAGTGCAGCTGAAGAGAATAGAGAACAAGATCAACCGGCAAGTAACGTTCTCCAAGCGGCGAGCGGGGCTGTTGAAGAAGGCCAATGAGATCTCCGTTCTGTGCGACGCCGACGTCGGCGTCATCATCTTCTCCACCAAAGGCAAGCTCTTCCAGTACGCTTCTGATTCGCGGTACGCCTACTAAATCTGCTCAATGCTTTCTGTTTCTATATCTGTATCTATATCTCTATCTCTATCTATCGATCTATATCTATATATATGTATGTATGCATTAATCACCTCTCTTAAGTTCCGTGCTGCTATGGATTTTTATCCCAAAATGGAAATAATTCTTGTTTGGAATTATTCTCACATTTTCCCCTATTTTCAACTATTTATTCAAATTTTATTAATAACATTAAACAATTTTGATTATTTTTTAGTATGTTACATTTTGAATTACTCTATATTTCTTATCTCAAAGCAATGGTTTTACTGCACTGTTAATATTTCCCTTGTTCTTGTTTAGATTTTGAATTGATTTTTTAAATATTTTCTCAAAATTTTTACAGTGTACTTTTAAAATTTTAATTTATTGTTTTATAATACTCTTCATATGGTTTGTAACTGTATACAATATTTTCATTCATAATGAATTACGTAATATGGATTCTAAGAATTGAAAGAAAATTTTACAGTTTTAATGTAAAATAAAATGAAGGGAATAATGTACATTCATGTTAAGAAATTTATATTTATAAATGTATATATGCAATAGTTATATTTAGTAAACTTTTAAATATAAATTTATAAGAATATTTTATGTACTTATTTTACCCCAATTTAAAAGTTAGGAGTTTTTAATAACGTTTACACATGCATGCATTCCGAAGCATTAGTCAATAAGCTAAGTCCTGAATCCAACAATGGTATTAGAACAAAATAATTCTCATTTGACGAGTTGATTGTTAAAATCCCATTAGAACAAAACCCTTTTGTTGTTCAGCATGGAAAGAATACTTGCAAGATACGAACGATGCTCGTATGCGGAGAGTTTGGCTAATCCAACTGATCAAGAATCACCGGTATGTCAAATCGTATGAAAGAGTTAATTTTGTTTTATTCGTTTAAATATAAGGGAGGTTGTGGGTTCAAGTTTCAGTGGAGGCGATATTGTCTCTTGATGTGATATTGATTTTTTGTTCTTCAATAGGTTGAGAAAGTAGTTATGAATAAATATTGCATTGTAATAGAGTCGATAGCATTCAAAAAAAAATCTAATCTCAACTTTCAAAATTAATCTATATTTAGTTCAAAATGTTGAAATTCACCAAACTTTATCTTTCCATTTGGACAAAATGTGCAATAGTTTTGAAAGTTGAGGACTCAAATTTTCAAAAATAACAACTATGAACTAAATTTAAAATTGCTAATACAGTCAGTTCAAACACCAATAATATATATATAATTAACTCTTGAAATAGGGAAAATGACACTTTTTATCCTAAGTTAGGTAATTGTTGAATTCATTCATAATTATCGGTCGTGTTTACCTTTTGCCTCTTAGTTATCATTGCCGTTACACTTTTCTTTCTTTTACGTGCTCATTTTTGTCCCCGAGTTATATTAAACTTGCAAATTTCGCCCATAATGTTTTGTTAGTAAAGGGACGAGAAGTGCAACGTCAATGATAATTTAGGGACGAAAAGTAAGCATGATCAACACTTAGAAACAAATTCTACAATTATCGTATAACTTAATGACGGAAAGTGCAATTTTTCCCCTTGAAATATATGCAATCGTTAATTATATTTACATTGCAATCCATTAATTTAGTTTGTATTGGGCTGTGTTAATGTTTTGCAGGGTAGTTGGAGTCTGGAATATGCAAAGTTGAAGGCAAGGATTGAGTTCTTAGAGAAAAATAAAAGGTACTACACAAAACCAAAATTAACAACTAACATTGTCTGATCTCTCTTATCCCACTGATTTTAGAGGTGAGCTTTAATTTGTATAGGCATTATATGGGAGAGGATATAGATTCTTTAAGCCTCAAGGAACTTCAGAATCTGGAACACCAGATCGATTCATCCATGAAACATATTCGGTCGCGAAAGGTCATCTCCCTTTCTCACTTCTTTTCAATAAAAGTGTTCAATTAAGCTTTCCAGAGATTATTTAGTAATAATCTCTTCTTTGTAGCATCATTAGTCCTTGATTATTTGTAGTGTTGTATTCAGATGATTGTTGCAATAGAAATATTGTTGGGCGGAGGCCAGTAAAGGGCCAAGTTTATCAATTGGTGGCTTGAGGATTGGTGGGTTGAGGCCGTTGAAGGGGCAAGTCCAGCACTTGCCTCTCGAAACTTGAAAATGTGATGACGGTTTATGAGGAAATAAAGTTGTGTATTCGCTAGTAACTATAGCTTTTGGCATAGTGGTATGCGCTTTGATCCTAACAAGTGGTATTATAGTCTACTAGCACTGTATATATAAATTCTTGTACGGCAATACATGTGAAGAGTGAACCAAACACAATTCATATTGTATTCCTTCCCGTTAGGTAGTGGTTGGTAAAGGGTTAAGTCTAGTACTCTGTGGCTGGGGATTGTGAGCGGAGGTCAGTAAAGTCCCTAAAGGCCGAGTCCAACAAGTAAGGAATTGAAATAAGTTACGTCTTCGCTACTAGCTATAGCTTTTGGCTTGTGTGGCAAGCGCTTGATCCTAACATTTGCTTATTCTATGTCCTATGAAATAACATTTCTATACCTTAAAATTCATTTATGAACCAAAACAACAAAGTTCTTCAACTAAATGTGTATATAAATTGTAAACCTTCCCTTGCAGAATCAACTCATGCTGGAGTCCATTTCCGAGCTGCACAAAAAGGTGACCCTCTTCTTTCACTACATTTACAATACTTGGACAAAAGCTAAGCTGGCATATTAAAAAATTATTATTATTATAATTGGCAGGACAGAGCATTGAAGGATGAAAACAATAAACTAGCCAAAAAGGTTAACCTTTTTCTATAAATTTCTTATCACGTGTTAGTTAAAAGATTCAATCCTTGAACTAGTATAAACTTCGATGCTTGTATTGGAAATCAAACACAGATCAAAGAGAGAGAGAAAGAGATGGCTGAACAGCCTAACTTGGAGCAACAGGAGAAACAAGACACCAACTCCTCATCTTCCTATGTTCCATCACAGCCCCTCAACTCCTTCAACCTCGGGTACTTCTCTGCCCAATAATACTACTACACTCTTTCTTGTTTTACGTGTTGTGTTTATCTCTCCCAAAATGTTAAATCCCTAATCGCAAGGGCCCCTTATACCTCTGTCCAACCGAGTCTTTGAGAAGATGTAAATCACAGTAACTCAGTGACTCAATGTTACTGAGTTTTGAATCTTAGTTTCTTTTCCAAATACTAATGAACCAGTGAGCTAAGTGTGTGTTGTTTATCGTTTTATGTGTCTGTGGTCGGATTTTAAAATTCTTAAACATAATATTTTAAAGTAAATAGCATCATATTAACACTTACATTAAGATACTAAGTTTAAGAATCATTGACAACAATCTATATTTGAAACAGGTTAAGATGAGGGAAAGAATTGAATAATTTTTCAACCCACCCAAGTTAATTATAAGTTAAACTGGATGGCAAAAAATGAGTTATTTATAATATGTTAATATTGATTATTCACACAAAATAAGACTCAAATATTCTAATTATTTTAATAAAGAAGTTAGTGTTAGGATTATATTATTTTATATCCTGTTGTCGGTTGAGAAGGAAAAAACCTTATACTAAATAATATATAGCATTGACTCCCTGAAAATAATACAAATAATACAAATAAACTGAACCTGGAAACAATCTTTGATAAAAAATGCAGGGAAATGTATGAGGCCGCAGGAGAGGACCGAGAAATTGAGGGCGCTCCGGCGGCTCAGCCTCCGCCGCCGCCCAACATTGTAATGCCGCAATGGCTGCTTCCCCATCTTACCGACGGCTGATAAAGCTGCCAAAAACATGCACGGTGAAGATTTATTAGATTTTCCTAGCCTGCAAATATGTAGCTTTTTGCAAATATATATAATAATATATGCCAAAAGAAATATGGGTATATTATGTTGTAAAATCTGGAGGGTGGGGAAACACATAAAGAAAACGAAAAGAAAAAATTGTGTCGTCAATTGACAAATTTTACTTTCGAACATGGTCTAAAATGGTGTCGTTTGACACTCGTTTAGTGTAATTAGTTCCGTTTGTATAATATATTCAGTTTTATTTTATATACATTGTAATTTTATTTCAGCATAACTAAAGTTTTATTTTGTTTCAACTATAGTTTCATTTGATATTTACATACAATAGTCTTATTACAGTGAGACATGTTATTGGATTTCATTTTATAGTAGTCTCATTATAACACCACTAAATTATAATTCTATTTCAACTAAGATTTCATTAGACAATATACATTCAAATATGTGAAACTGTTATTTAGCTTCATTTTATATACATTGTAATTTTATTACAATACAGATAAAGTATCATTTTGATATAACTACAGTTTCATTTGACAATATACACTCAATATATGAGATATGTTATTTAGTTTCTTTTTATACACACTGTAGTGTTATTTCAGTGAAGCTAAAGTATCATTTCAATTCAACTACAATTCTATTTGACAATATACATTCAATATTTGAGACATGCTATTTAGTTTCATTTTGTACATACTGTAATTTCATTTCAACACAAATAAAGTATCATTTTAATTCAATTATAGTTTCATTTGATTATACAAACACAATATGCAGGACAAGTTATTCAGTAGTTTCATTTTGTTATGAACACACAAAAAATACGAGATTTGTTAAATTTTAATGGCTGAAGTTTCCTTAATGCATACGATCTACTATAGGAATGCACATAGACTAGAGTGTGTGCAATTTGCACAACATAAGTGCACACAATCTAGTGTATGCATTCTTGTAGTTGTGTCTCAGTCTTAGGGGAAGATGCTAATTAAAACATTAGTGTATATATATATAGGCTTAGGTTCTAGTGAGATGAATGCCTCAAGTGAAACGTGCAGTGAAATTCAAGCCATTGATCAACTCTTCCTTCAAAATAAATTCGCCACAAACGCGATCTTCTCCATTGAAGAAGACGAACAGACTCTGTTCATCTTCTCCACTGGAGAAAAACGAACAGACTCTGTTCGTCTTCTCCATTGGAGAAGACTACTAGTGCGGTCGTCTTCTCCACTGGAGAAGACGAACGGACAGTCTATTCGTCCATTGCAGTTGAGCAGATGTTGTATTTGATTCCCAACATATGTTGTATTCGACACCGGTAGCATGAAATTCGATGGTTGTCCAAATATTTAACGAAAAAATAATGACCGATAGTTTTAGGTGAACAACAGGTCATTTGGGTTTAAATGCATTAAAATGACAAGTTTAAGTGTTTAATTAAACTTTTATAATGTTGGAGGTTTAATTGCACTTTTGAGTAAAGTTTGAGGGCTTATTTGACCATTTTTCCTTATATATATAATATCTATGATTTTAAAGCTTGAAGGCACAACAATGTGCTTTGGAAGAAGGGACAATATGCACTGGAACTCTGGAAAGTCAAAAATATACATGGTAAGGTATAAAATATGAAATAATTATTGATAAGACTAAATTTAATGCACGATCTTTAATAGAAATCATAAACGATCAAAATATTCAACTAAAATTAGTAATTAGTGATTCATTCAAGATCAAATGTTCTTTATATATATATATATATATATATATATATATATATATATATATATATATATATATATA
>NC_044926.1:10851780-10890700 GCF_003576645.1 Ipomoea triloba | reverse complement strand
TATATATATATATATATATATATATATATATATATATATATATATATATATATATATAAGCTTGAAAGCACAACAATGTGCACTATAAGGCACAACACTGTGCTTTGAAAGAAGGGACAATGTGCACTGAAACTCTAAAAAGGCAAAAATGTGCATTTTAAGGTATAAAATTATGAAATAATTATTGAAAACACTAAATTTAATGCATGGTCTTCAACATAAATCATAACAATCACAATATTAATTAAACTAAAATTAGTAATTAGTGATTTATTCAAGATCAAATGCTCTTTAAATATATATATTAATTAGTAGCCAATTGGTGATTGTATGAAGGAAAGTATTTGATGATATATTATGTGAAATGCAGCAACATATATAGGGGAGATATTACAGTTATAGTAGACCTACTCTAATGGAGAATAAAGTTAACAACAAAGACTAAGACTAAGCAACAGATGAAGTATAATCCTTAATACGCCCCCGCAAGATAGAGGAACCATCAGTGAACCTTAGAAACATTTGTCGGCCCAATGGTTTTGTCAACACATCAACCACTTGTTCAGATGATGAGACATGACGAACACAAAGTGAACCATCAGTAACCATATCTTGGACAAAGAAATAATCCAATGCTAGGTGCTTCATCCTGGAGTGGAAGACAGGGTTCTTGCACACATATGTTGCACCCAAATTATCACAAAACAACGTCGGTGCATGGGTCAAGACAATACCAGCTTCTTGTAGTAAACTACAGACCCAAACAATTTCAACCGCTGCATGAGCTAACGCGCGGTACTCCACTTCCGTAGACGAACGAGATACAGTCTTCTGTCGCGTAGACTTCCATGAAATAATGTTCGGGCCAAGATAAACCACATATGCTGTAGTTGACCGTCCACCATCCCGCACATCACCCCAATCAGCATATGAAAATGCAGTCAACGTAAATGGAGAGTCATATTTTATAAACAAACCGTGGTGATAAGTGCCCTTAAGATAGCGCAAAACTCTCTTAGCAGCCTGCCAATGAACTGCTCCCGGAGAGTGCATAAACTGAGACAACTTATTAACCACATACACTACGTCTGGCCTCGTAATCAACAAATACTATAACATTCCAATGAGTCAGCGATATCTAGTCGCATCAACAATAACACCAGAATCGGCTTGCGGAAGCCGCCCATCTGTAGACATAGGTGTGGAAACTTCTTTCGCCCCATCCAATTGGAAGCGGTGTAGGATGTCAGCCAAATACCGACCCTGAGACAATAGCATACCAGAACCAGTGGAAATAACCTCAATGCCAAGAAAATGGTGAAGAGCATCAAGGTTTTTAATATAGAACCGCCGAGCTAAACTAGCAATGAAGTCATCCAAAAAAGAGACATTGTTCCCAATTAGAATAATATCATCTACATATACTAGGAAATAAACAACAATTCCTTTCGCCAAATAAATAAACAATGAGGTGTCTGCTTTCGACCGTTGAAAACCAACTGTGAGCAAATAATTAGACAGTTCTAAATACCAGGCCCGAGGCGCCTGATAAGCTCCCAAGACACTTATTATTTGAGTATAAACAAGGGTGTTTTATAGCGTTTTTAGTATCCTTAAGTGATAATATTTTGAGATTTTGTGCTTTAAATTCATTAACCGCACACAAAGCTACCCTTGGTGTAAATTGAGACATTTCAGAGGTCTCGGGAGCTACTAGGAACAAGGAACGAGCTAAACAAGCAAACCGAGCAAGTCAGGAGCCCTAGAGGGCCTGGAAAGAGGCCTACACACGTGTTGGTGGCGTGGCAGCTTTACAGTAGTCGTCCACGCCAGCAACCACGCGTGTAGGTGGCGTGGATGGAGCACTGCGCAGAAATATTTCTAGGGCAAAATTTTGGAGACTATTTAAGGCACCTTGATAGAATTTCAAAAGAAAAGCATTTTCCCCTTCTTCAATTTCCAAAGTTCCCTTTTCATTTTCTTAGTTTTTAGGATAGTTTAGTCTTGCAAAAGTTCACCTTGTAAAGAAAGACTTGAAGCTTGGATTGAAGAAACCATTTCTCATTACTAGGTGATCTCTATTACATTTTAATCTATTTTTATTGTTTTGTTCTTAGATTGAATTAGCTTTTGTTCTTGAATTCTTGATATGTGTGGCTAGTTTAATCTAGGGTTTGGATTGTGTGAAGCTATGTTGCTAGTGTGATGATCTTATGTCTTATTTTGGGTTCTATTGCTTTGTTTGTTGGAAATCCTATTCTTGTCTATTGATTGTTGTTTTGATGAGATCTTGTATGGATTTGGCTAATCTAAATGAGAGATTGAGCTCTTGACTCTTTCATGTCTTTGATTAGAGTTGAGCTTGAAGCTTTGTGGCAATCATAGATCCTATGGAATTCATTAGGAATAGTAGGAAAGTGTGTAGCTAAGATGTTTGATAAAATGTCTCTTAGGACTTTGGTTGCTAAAAGGCACTCCTAAGTCCAAGAAGCCTTTGTACACAGAGGTGGAAGAGGACTAAGAAAACACACTCTTGAATAGCCAACATCAATGCTTCGTTTACTCATTGCTTTAGACACACTAGGATGCAACATAGACGAACACAACCCAATCCCTTATTTTCTTATACTTGTTTTCTCATATTTATTTTCACTTTGCACTGCTTGATGAACACTTACACATTCAAATCTCCATTCACCACATCCACAACCACACTCAATGTATCACATGACTTGATCAATCAAAAGCACTAGCACTTGACACACCTCCACGTCCCTCCTTCGAGACTGACACTCGGGGAGTTATAGACTCTTCGTTTTATTCTTACACATCTACAGTATTTGACATCTCAACCCCTACGCAAACTACAAACCAAAACCAACAATTCAGCGCGTACTTGAGCCCGTATAATGCCTTCTGCAACTTACAAATATAGGAAGGGAACTGCGCATCCGTGTAGCCATGAGGCTGCTCCATATAAACGTCTTCATATAAAGTTCCATGCAAAACTGCGTTATTTACATCCAATTGGCGAACTACCCACCTGCAACTCAAAGCAATAGTAATAATAACCCGAATCATCACAGGCTTCATTACAGGACTGAATGTTTCAAAGTAATCACGGCCCGGTTCTTGCAAAAAGCCTTTAGCAACTAAACGGGCTTTATAGCGATCAACGGAGCCATCAGATTTCCGTTTAACGCGGAAAACCCGCTTGTAACCGATGGCTTCTTTGCCATCACGAGGGACTAAGATCCAAGTATTATTTTTTTGTAGAGCACGATACTCACTGTCCATAGCATCACGCCATAGGGGATCCGGCAAAGCCTAAGCAACAGTTGATGGTTCAAGAGAAGTGGGCAGAGGATGAGCGGTGGTTACATTGATAAACTTATCGTTGTAATACTTCGGATTAGGCTTACGAATACGCTTTGGACGAGGTGTCGAGCACACGGTGCTGGAATGGGAGGTGGGGTTGGAGTTGCAACACCTGACACTGAGGAACCACATGAGGGAGTATCAGCAGAGTTGGCAGGGGATGAATCAGAACGCTCTAAGGATGACTCTATGACTATAGCGTAAGACATATCATTAGTTGGAGAGATATGCACATATGAGGATGAGGACACAACCATATTTGGGAGTGGGAACAATGAGGGAGTAAAGATAGAGTTGTTAGGGGATGAAAAGGATATGGTGGGGAGAATTTGGGGCTGTGGAGGAAAGGGTTGCAGTGGAGAATTATAGGCAACTGATGAGGTGGTGGCTCAATAGAAAGAAACTGATTCTCAACAAATTTCACATGCCTAGAAATATATAGCCTACTCGTTTTGGATCCCAACACTTATAAGCTGATTGAGAAGTGGAGTACCCAAGAAAGACACACGGTATGGACTTGGGTTGTAACTTTGTGTGTATATAGGAACGTAACCATGGAAAACAAAGGCATCCAAAACTCTTCAAACGTTTGTAATTTGGCAATTTTTGGTACAAACATTCAAATGGTGATTTATTGTTGAGGATTGGAGTAGGAAGTCTGTTTATCAGATAAACAACTATTTGCACTGCATAAGACCAAAAATTGCGGGGAAGAGATGAACAATGTAACAGTGATGGAGCTGTTTCAGTGACGTGTCGTCCGATCATTCATATATATTGCAACTCAATCTAGATTACTATCTTCATTATTATCACTTGAATGTGGGCAGGGTCAAGTGAATTAGTTTACTTCAGGTTCTTCAATCATTCATATATATTCCAAGTCAATCTAGATTAGATAAATAGATTCACATTACATAAATCCTTATTTTGATGGAAAATAAATTAATGCAATGAGAAGTATTTCTGCGCACAGATCATTCAAATATAAAATATTGCATTTGAAACACTAGCATTTACCCATTAATTTTTGACATTTATTTTAAGGAGAGGAGGCCGGATATGCTAATGGCAGAGAAGCCGAGGCCGGAGAGCATTTGAATTTTAGACAGAGGTGAGTTTTAGACAAAAGTATTGATTGGATTTCTAGAATGGTAAAAGGGAGAGTGAGTTTTAGACAGAGCAGCGATGAAGATGGAGATGGCAGCTAAGTGTGGATTTTTTTTCTCTCTCTAGCGACTTGATAGAGAGTTTCCTCCCGGTTTTAGGGTTTCCTGGTTTTTTTCTTTTCTGACGGTTACGATAATGGCAACACCACCGGCGAGTTTGTGTGCTTTAGCTGAGGCATATGATGCGCTACGGATTGATGATGATGACGAGGGGGTTGAAGTTGAGGAGGAGGTCGAGGTGAGTCCCTTACCGGTAATCGATTATTGGTTTGCGGTGGTAGGAAGGGTGGTTACTGATCGTACGTTGAAGTTCATTATTTTTCGCGACGTCATGGCGAAGGCTTAGCGACCTGTGAAAGGAGTTCATATCCGTGAATTGGATGGCGAACGGTACCTATTCACGTTTTATCATGAACGTGATATTGCGAGGGTAATGAATGAGGGTCCCTGGACGTATGACCAGAATCTGATTTTACTGCGTCGACTAAAGGATGGCGATGATCCCATGGCGGTAATCCTAGACTTATGCTCTTTCTGGGTGCAGGTTCACGGTTTGCCGTCGGGTTTTATGTCTGAAAAATGGCTAGAATCATTGGGGATCATGTCGGGATGTTTGAGTGTGCGGATGCTAGGAATTTCCAGGGCGATAAGACGTCCTTCATGAGAGTTCGCTCCCAGTTGGTGGTGTGTAAACCACTAAAGTCTAGGATGAAAATGAGGAAAGCTGGAGGGGAATGGTTTTGGGTGGATTTGAGGTATGAGAGATTACCTTCTTTCTGTTTTTTCTGTGGCATAATCGGCCATAGTGAAAAGTTCTGTTCGTTGGCTTGTGACCCGGCAATGGAGGGGAGGGGTGTTCAGTTCGGGGCGTGGTTGCGGGCAGGGGGAAACAGCCGATTGTCGTTCCGGTGAACCCTTGGTTGGTTCTTGATCCAACACCGGCGGCTGTTTCCGGCGGGGTTTCACGAGTAGCGACCGTTACGGATCATGTGAGTGGTGGAAGTGATGAGCATTTATTGAGGGGGTTACGTCATGAAGTGCCAATTATTCCTTGTATTAATGGTGTAACGGCTAATCATTATGGGTCGTTAACTGCAGATACTGAGTGTGAGGGGGTGGTAGTTATGGAACAGAAGAGACGACGTGTTGTGAGTGAGGAAGAGGTTCGGGGTGAGGATAGTGACTGGGCTCGTCCCATGTCAGCTGAGGGTCAGCATGCACATGTGTCTGATGAGGTGGGCTCTGGTTCCCAGGCCCACCGGGCTCAATGAGTTGCCTAAGTTGGAACTGTCGGGGATTGGGAAATTCCCTGGCAGTTCATATTTTGTTGGGTTTGGTAAATTCTAAAAAACCTGATGTTCTTTTTCTATCGGAGACTTTGTGTGGGTCGAGACGTATGGAGTATGTGCGAGTGAAGTTAGGGTATACGAACTATTTTGTGGTTGATGCTGATGGCCAGAGCGGGGGTTTGGCGTTGCTTTGGAATGGGGGGATTGCGGTGGAGGTTATCGGCTATTCAAATCATTACATAGATACGCGAATCGAAAGTGATGGAACGCTACCAAGGTAGCGGTTCACGGGGTTTTATGGTTGTCCGAAGCGGCAACGGCGGAGGGAGTCGTGGGACTTATTGAGGTACCTTTCTACTGTGAATTCTCTTCCATGGTTAATTATGGGGGATTTCAATGATTTATTATGGGGGTGGGAGAAGCATGGGCGGGTGTCTCACCCGGGTTGGTTGTTACGGGGGTTTCAAGAGGCGGTTCGGGAGAGTGGTCTGGAGGATATGGGGTTTGAGGGTTGTCAGTTTACATGGGAGCAGGGGAGGGGAACTCAACACTGGGTTCAGGAGAAGTTAGATAGGGTGTTGGTGTCGGGGGCGTGGCGGGATGTTTTTAGGAATGCCCAGGCTTGGTCGTTGGAGGAAAGTTCTAGTGACCATCTTCCTATTTTTCTGAAATTGAATGCGAGGGGGAAGAGGGATTTTAGGAGGTTACCCAGGTTTGAAAATGCATGGGGGAATCACCCTTTGTGCAGGGATGTGGTGAGTGAGTTGTGGTTGAGGGCAGTAGGCGATGATTTGGGTGACCGTTTACGGGATTGTGGGAGGAGAGTTTGGCGGTGGGGTAGAGGGCAGGCAAATAAGGAGGGAAGGGAGTTGGCAGAATGTAAGGAGAGAATGGGGAGGTTGCGTACTGCCAGAGGGGAGGGTGAGATTAGGGAGTTTGGGGAGGTTCAACGACATTATTTGTCGTTAATGCAGAATCAAAGTGATCGTTTTTGTCAGCGGGCAAAAGAGTTGCGGTACTCGAAAGGGGACTGCAATACCAGATTTTTTCATAATTCGATGAAATCTAGGCGGAGGCGAAACACGATTACAGGAGTGAGGGGGGAGGACGGCATTATGGTCACGGATCCGAGGGAGATGGGGAATGTTTTTGTCGATTATTTCTCTAAGCTGTTTCGGGCAAGTGCAGGGGATGGGGGAGGGTGTTACGATGTGTTGAGCGGAGGGTGACAGAGGTTCAGAATGAGGGGCTGCTTCGGCAGGTGACAAGTGAGGAAGTGAGAGGGGCTCTTTTTGCAATGCATCTTGATAAGTCCCCGGGTCCGGATGGTTTGTCACCGGCTTTTTTCCAGCTTCATTGGGATATCTTGGGAGAGGAGGTAGTGTCTTTTTGCAAATCTTTTATTCTTCATGGTCAGTTACCTGTTTCTCTTGGTGAAACCCATATTGCTTTAATCCCAAAATTAAAAAAACCGGAGTTGTTGTCTGATTTTCGCCCGATATCTTTGTGTATGTACCGTATTCTTGCAAAAGTTTTAGCAAACCGTTTTCGAAATGTGTTGGATTTTGTTATCTCCCCTTCTCAGAGTGCTTTTATTCCCGGGAGGTCAATAGTTGAAAATGTGTTAATTGCATATGAATCGACTCATGCTTTAAATCGTTTTCAAGGTAGTGGAGGGGGGTATGGGGTTTTAAAGGTTGATATGAGTAAAGCGTATGACAGGGTAGAATGTGATTTTATGACTACTGCTTTGCTTAATTTGGGTTTTGTGGAGAGATGGGTGGACTTGATGAGGGTATGTGTGTCCTCTGTTAGGTATTGGGTTTTGGTGGAAGGGGTAGAACGTGGTCCTATAGTTCCGACTAGGGGTTTGAGACAGGGGGATCCATTGTCGCCTTGTTTATTTATTGTGGTGGCGGAGTGTTTAAGTTCTATGTTAAGGGAGCAGGAGGAAGTGGGTGCTTTGCACGGGATTAGGGTAGCTAGGGCCGCTCCATCTATTTCGCATCTTTTTTTTGCTGACGATTGTTTGTTTTTTTTCCGGGCAAACAATTTGGAGGCGGGGGTGATTAAGGCTATTTTAATGGAGTATGGGGAGGCTAGTGGTCAGAAGGTGAATTTAGGGAAAACTTCTATTGTCTTTGGGAAAGCGGTTCAAAGGGAGGATAAGGAGGCTGTTTGTGAGGTACTTGGTATTCATGAACAGCGGGGTAGGGGAAATTATTTTGGACTTCCGGGGTTGGTTAGGAGAAATAAAAGGCAAGTTTTGGGGTTTGTGCGTGATAAAGTTCGAGCTAGGGTCTTGCATTGGGGGAATAGATTCCTTTCTAGGGCCGGTCGAGAGGTCTTGTTGAAAACTGTGTTGCAAAGTATCCCAAATTATGCCATGAATGTTTTTCTGTTGCCTAGGACTTTATGTGGGGAGATTGAGAGGATAATGAATGCGTTTTGGTGGGGGTGTGAGCGTAGGAATGGGAAGGGCATTCGTCGGGGGACTTGGAGTGATCTTTGTCAGCCAAAGAAGTATGGGGGTATGGGGTTTCGGTGTGTGAGAGATATGAATATGGCCATGCTAGGAAAACAAGGATGGAAATTTATTAATAACCCTCAAGCCTTGGTAACGAAAGTTTTTAAGGCTAGATATTTTCCTAAATATTCTTTCTTGGAGGCAGGGAGGGGTTCGAATCCTTCATATGTGTGGTCTAGTATTAGGGAGACCCGTGGCATGCTTTGTGAGGGTGTGCGGTGGAGAATAGGGAATGGGAATGGGGTGTGGGTTTGGGGGGATTCTTGGTTGACGGATGCTCAAAATCCAAAAATTATAACTCCTGAACTTGAATATTTAAATAAACCGGTGGTTGCGTCTTTGTTTTGTACGGGTACTACTCAATGGGATTATGATCTTGTACGTGATTTGTTCTATCCGGAGGATGTTCGTAAAATACTGAGTGTACATGTTTCACATTCTAGTCGTGATGATACTCCGTATTAGGTTGGGGAGAGCAATGGGTGTATTCGGTGAAGAATGGTTATAGGAGAGTGAAGGGGTGTAGGGATGGGGCTGGGATGAGAGTTTGGGCAGGGGTTTGGGGACTTGATATTCCACCGAAGGTTAAATGTTTTTTTTGGGCTATGTGTACGAATCGCTTGCCGACTAAGGTTGCTCTATCTGTTAAACAGGTGAGGTGCGATCCTACTTGTGTGTTATGTGGTATAGAGCCAGAAACGATAGTCCATTTGTTTGCGAATTGCCCGTTCTCGAGGGAGTGTTGGAGCGAGGTGGATAGGGGATGGCGGTTTGGGGAGGTGGAGTCCATTGACGAATGGGTTGTGAAGATGTGGGAGGCGTTACCGAAGACGGTTTTGGAGACAGTGGTGGTCGTTTGTTGGGCTTTATGGGAAGGACGAAATGCTGTGGTGTGGAATATGCATACCGTGGAGTCCAGTTCGTTGGTCTTGCGTGCGAAATTATATATTGCAAACTGGAGGGCAGCTAGGCGTAAGGAGGGAGTGCCACGGCTGGGAGGTGAGGATGTAGATCATTTTGAGCACTGGAATCCGCCACTCGGCTTACACTTGAAGGTAAATATTGATGTGGCTTTGGATGAGGGTCGGGGTCAAATGGGGTGTGGTTGGGTGGTTTGAGATGCGGAGTCTTTGGTGGTTGGGGTGGGTATGATGAAGTCTCCGGGTGTTTACTTGGTTCGTGAGGCGGTGGCGATGGGTGCTAGGGAAGCGTTAAGTTGGATTAAGAAAATAGGTTGGCCTCGTATTGTGCTGGAAACTGACGCTCAATTGGTGACGAATGCGGTGCAGAAGGGGTTAAATATTACTCCTTTTGGAGAAATTATTGATGATATTCGGCTTTTACTAGGGAGTATCGAGGATAGTTCCATTACTTTTGTTAGGCGCAGTGCCAACGAGACAGCCCATGTGCTTGCGCGTAAAGCGTTATGTAATAGGGATTTCGCTCTTGTTGAGTTTTTTGACGCTATTCCTCGTTGTATTTCTGCTACTATTGCTATGCATTAATGAAAGTTTAAGGTTTTGTTATAAAAAAAAAAAAAAAGACGGAGATGGCAA
This sequence comes from Ipomoea triloba, assembly GCF_003576645.1. Lineage (NCBI taxonomy): Eukaryota > Viridiplantae > Streptophyta > Magnoliopsida > Solanales > Convolvulaceae > Ipomoea > Ipomoea triloba. The sequence continues at coordinate 10,880,781 of NC_044926.1, read as the reverse complement.
ATGACAATGGATTTGGGGTCAAACGGGTTGGGGTTAGTATTTATATATGGGCTTTAGAAATTTTTGGGCTATATATTGTTATGGGCCCTCGGTCCGTCAAGAAGATATATATATATATATATATATATATATATATATATATATATATTTTTTTTTTTTTTATTATCAAGGTCCATCAAGATGATGGTGATGATTAATATTATTATTATTGTTATTATTATTATTGTTGTTGTTGTTGTTGTTGTTGTTGTTGTTGTTGTTGTAATCATTACTATATATTATCAGTTTGATTTCTTTTTAGGAAATTTTTTGTATTATTTAAAAGAATTATATTTTTTTAGGGGTATTTATTATGTACTGCCCCTATTATTTGAGTTTTTATGAATATAATATTTTTCCTCATGATGATCATAATAATTAGTGAAGTATTACATTTTGGTTAGTTTTATTACATAAAATTTAATTATTTTAATATCAAAGTCTAATTATAGTTTAGAAGTGAATATAATTTTAAATTAAATGAAATATTTATTAATAGGGTCAAGATCACGTTGTTGTTTATAAAATATTTTATATTCACTTTAATAATTAGGTTAGGTGTTACTTGAGTAGCAACATACATTTAATAGAGTATAATTAATAGTAAAGTAATATTATTTAGTTATTGTTATTTTAGAGATTGTAGTTTATAAGATACAGATTTACAATTAGTTTAAAACATAAATATGGTTAAATATGTTGAAGAATTACATCTTTTTTTTTTTTAGATTGAGAAATAAAACGTTTCAATCTAATCAATTATTTTCTTATTAAGTAACTAAATTATATTGATGTACATATTCGATAGTACTACTAATTTTTGTAAATTGTTAATAATCACTTTTAGATGTTGTTTATGTTTACCTATATAAATTTTAATTGTTTTTATTTATGGATTAAAATTTATATTTACTTAAATTGGATTATATATTTTCCTAAAAAAAATTGGATTATATTTTGGTAACTTCCTTTCAATTTTTTTTAGGAAAATATATAATCCAATTTAAGTAAATATAAATTTTAATCCATAAATAAAAACAATTAAAATTTATAAAGGTAAACATAAACAACATCTAAAAGTGATTATTAACACTTTACAAAAATATTTTGGTAACTTTATTTATTTATTTATTTATTTTTGAAAATTTGGTAACTTTATTTATTTTTTCCTTTTGTGTTAAATATAGGGAATATTGGTGAAGTAGTGTATAATCAAATCAATATTGAAAAAGGTAATAACTAAACATGACATGTTGAAGACAAGTATTTAAGGAAGTATTTAACGATTTATAAATGAATTTGTTAAAAAAAATAAAATTGGTTTGGTTTTGTTTTTTGAATACAACTGATAGTTTCTATTCATGTATACTCCCATATGAGAGAGTCGCTACATGTCATCTGAGCACAAGGTACTTGGTATTTCATATGATATTTAATAACACAACATTTAAAAATATCTACTGATAGAATATTTTGATATTTAATATAAACAATCAGCTAAGGAAAAATACATTCTGCAATGAATTCTGATGATTAATGTTTGATTCATGTTTTTTGTATGGTTACGAGGGTGCATGCAAAACTTTTGTTTGGAAAATATTGTCTGCTGTTATACGTTCGCAAGGTGATATTGTCTTAAATGTTGCTTCGAGTGGTATTATTTCTCTTCTTATGCCTGGTGGTAGAACCGCTCATTCTCGATTTGTCATACCTCTTTAGATTAATGAGGATTCAACATGTAGCATAGTGCAAGGTAGTGATCTTGCGGAGTTAATAATCAAATGCAAGCTAATTATTTGGGAAAAAGCTCCTATGATGTATAAGCACTGCTTTGAAACATTGGATCGAAGTATGAGAGATCTAATGAGGTTTGAAAATGTGTTAAGTGAAAACATAACATTTGGGGGTAAGACAGTTGTTCTTGGTGATTTCTGACAAATTTTACTAGTGATTCCAAAGGGGTCAAGACAAGATATTGTTGGGGCAAACATTAACTCTTCCTATTTGTGGAATAGTTGTAAGGTTCTAAGACTAACTAAGAACTTAAGATTATAGTCAATAGGAGATGTTGATTGTTGTGCACAGATTGAGAATTTTGGAAATTGGATAGTTGATATTGGTGATGGTGAATTTGGTGTGGAAACTGATGGCCATACAAACATATACATAGAGCTGTTGAAACGGGCCGGCGGGCCTTGCCCCGCCAAAGCCCGTTAAAGCCCGCCAAAATACGGGCCTATGGGAGGTCGACTCGCCCCGCCCCGCCTTAAGCCCGCCTAATTTTAAAATTTTAAATTTAAATCTAAATTAATATAAAAAAATGTAATAAGTGTATACTAAAACAATTTGGATATTTTAAACATATATTAATGCATTTGTAAATTTTTAAACACAATAATAACAAATAAATAATCAAATACATAATGTATTAATCTATAAGTAAATAATAAATACTAAATTATTTTGAACTTCATTATATATATATATATATATATATATATATATATATATATATATATATATATATACATATACATATATGTGTCTGTGTGTGTGTGTGTGTATATATATATGTATGTATGTATACATATATATGTGTATATATATATATATATGTGTGTGTGTGTGTGTGTGTGTGTGTGTATATATATATATATATATATATATATATATATATATATTACTATTGCTTTTTATTTTAGTAATTTTTTTATTTGGCGGGCTCCCGTCGGCCCGTCAAGCCCGCCCCGCTAAACCCGAGGGTTAAGTGGGGGTAGGCTAAAAAGCCCGCCAAAATACGGGTTCAAAATATTAAAGCCTGCCCCGCCCTTTTCGCGGGACGAGACGGGCTAACCCGGTGGGCTAAGCCCGTTTTGACGGCCCTACATTCGAAAAGATAATTTGTTACAAATTCAAGGTGATCCTATTGAAGCAATAGTTCAGAGCACATTTCCCATATTTCTTACAAATTCGTGCGATATGTAGTACTTGAATGGTGGGGCTTTATTAGCCCCAATTCTCGATGTAGTCAATTAAGTCAATCAATATATGAGTAATTTGATTCCGATGGATGGGAGAACATATTTTAGTTGTGACTCTGTTTGTCACTCTGATACATGTACAGATTCATTTGCTAGTTGCATACCCATGAATTCTTAAATGGATTGCGATGCTCATGTATTCCTAACCATTCACTTGTTTTTAATTAAGTTGGTTGTCCAGTGATGCTATTGTGAAATATAGATCACTCAATTGGATTGTGTAATAGTACTAAATTGATTATTACTAGATTGGCAGAGCATATTGTTGAAACAGCGATATTGTGTGAAAAAAATGTGGGTACTCATGTGTTAATAGCTAGATTATCAATGAAACCATCAAATTCACGGTTGTCATTTAAGTTTGAAATGAGACAATTCCTACTAATGTTGTCTTATGCAATGACAATAATAGTCAGGGACAAAGTCTGTCTAATGTTGTACTATTTTTAAAGAAACCTGTCTTTATACATGGACAACTTTATGTGGCTCTATCAAGAGTTAACAACCCTAATGGTCTTAAAGTTGTTATTTTTTATGATAATGGAGATTATTCTTATTCTATGTCAAATGTTGTATACTTAGAGGTTTTAAGAATTTGTAACTTTTATATATAATGGAACATTATGATTTTATGTGTAGCCAATAATGTATTTATATATTTTGTAATGAATATGATAATTCACCTTTAACATTGTTTATTCTTTTAATTAATTATTACCGTAATGCTATTATTAAACTAACTATACATCAAAATAAATTATAAATTAACTACAAAGTTGCTTATATTTTAAATTACATTTAATTATATTAATACTTTGTAATAATATAACATTAAATTTATATTTCCAAATTTCAGTTCGTGCATCGCACGGATGTCATACTAGTTATAATATAAAGCAAAAATTTCAGGTGCTTTTGTTCCTTTCTTATACACAAATTTTTAAATTTTTTTTATATAATGGTATCTGAAAAACATTTATGTCGAAGTGTAAAAATTAAAAAAAAACAAGTTAAACAATTAATATAATCACAACTAAATGCTCTGATCCTAGCATTGATATGATCTGAACTACTACAAGATATGAGGCATCAAGAACAAAGGGGTCAGGAGAGGTCTCATGATCTGATCTACTACCAGATATCAGTCATCAAGAACAAAAGGGCCAGGAGAGAGATCTCATGATCTGATCTACTGTCAGATATGAGTCATCAAGAACAAAGGGCCGGGGCCAAGAGAGATCTCATGCTGGGCATTAGATTCTCTCGGATTGGATACATGGAGTTATTTTATTGGATGCTTAGTAGGATAGTGCTTGAGGAGGATGTAGATGGGTTGAAAATTCTCATACTCTCTATATGGTTATAAGAACATAGAAAGTAAAAGAAGGATATTGAAATTTGTGTTATAAAACTTACCGAGAATTTCGGGCGCTTTTGTTCCTTTCTTATAAACAATTTTTTAAAATTTGTTTTATATAATATTACCTGAAAACATTTATTTCGAAGTAAAAAAAAACGCTGATACGCTCTGATCTTAACACTAGTATGCTCTGATCCTAGCTCTGATATGATCTAATCTACTGCCAGATGTGAGTCATCAAGAACAAATGGGGCTAAGAGAGATCTCATGTTATACTGGCCACAAATTGGGCTAAGAGAGATTTCATGCTATACTGGGCTTCCTTGAGAAGGATGGGAATGGGTTGAAAATCCTCATACTCAAGCATCACAATCTAAATTGGGATTGTTTTCTTTTAAGAAAATTTTTAGAAGGCAACTGAATCAAGTTTTACAGAATTTTACAACTAGCTCTGTATGGTTATAAGAACATAGAACCACTAGAGCATTTATAGAATGGTGAGGGAGTACTAGCTCAAATTGAAATTGCTCTAGGGGTGTATTCTTTACCTTCTTTAATCAGCAGGGGATGAACGTACCATCTGACCATCATTGGGTTCAGTTTGAAGCAGCTTTATCCTATATTGTCATTTGAATGATTAGAGCCACCTCTATTCTAGAACACGCATCAAGGAGTTGGATGGTTTATTGTATGTCTTTGATTGATCTTCTGCAAGTTCAATCTACAATGACGATTATAGCTTTTTCAGCTTCGGAATTTGATGTTAGGTGTGATACAATAGTGATAGGGAATACCCATCGGGGATTGGAGCAGTACTACCCATCGGTCTGAGTGTACAGGCAGGCTGGACCGTAGCCCGGCTTAAGCCGACCAGAAGGGCACGGGCAGTTCTTATCCCGATCTTAAGTGGTCAGCCCGTCGGTCTAAGTGTGCAGGCAGGCCGGACCGTAGCCCGGCCTGAGCCGACCAGAAGGGCACGGGCAGTTCTTATCCCGACCTTAAGTGGTCGGCCCGATCACCATGCGTCCATGCATTTCTAGGGTAAGACCTTAAGTGGTCGGCCCGATCACCATGCGTCCATGCATTTCTAGGGTAAGGAACATATCACCCCATGTGTACGGTCCTAACCTCACTCGACTAGAGCCCGATGCATGCGCTCCACGTGCCCACCGTGCTTGGAGCCCGGAACTTATCCCCTAAACCATGCTATAAATACAACATTAAATGCATGAGTGAAGGACTTTTGGCTATACTTTATAAATGAATAAATTTCATATTTCCTTTTTATATATAAAATGTAATAACATAAATAATTTTTTATAACATAGCATAATTATAATATTTTAAATCTTTAGTCCGTACATCGCACGAGTAATATACTAGTTAACCTAAAAAAATCTAGAGTTTGTACAATTTAGGGTTATTTCACTCAAAACGATGTTGTTTTGAGTGAAATAACCCGTTTAAAAAAAAAGAACAATAGCTAATTGGCCGACTAGACAGCCTAGTCGGTGTTTAGAAGGTCTAGTCGTCGCCTAGGAGGCCTATGCGGTGCTTAGACGGCCTAGTCGGTTGCCTAGCCGGCCACCCGCCTAAACCACAATTTAAGGTGATACGCTAGGCGGTAGACTGACACCTAGCGACTAGGTGGCGATTAATCGTCGCCTAGACGGGATTTTTGCAACAATGAGAAATAGTTAAAATCAGTAGTCTTACAACATAAGTCTACCTAGTATATATAAGTTCAAGCCAACAACACAAGATTGGGTATTGAAATCTTCTTGTTATTGATGGATGATCTATCGGCCAAAGAATCATGGCAACTCCTTGCTCTGGCCCGCAATGTCGTCGCTGAACCGTGGTCCCTACCTGAATCCAAAGCTCTTAGGGATGAAGAGATTGACGAAGAAGAACTTCAAGCATCGCTCCAAATCCTGAAAAACAACTCCCAGCCAGTGGTAACATCTGATCCTCTTCTCTTAGAGGGTACAACCTCCGTACCTACGACTAGATTGCCTTCTTTTTCTGTTAATATTCCTAGGTTTCGTAGCTCTCATATTCCGTTTGTTGGTACCATATCTACTGTGGCTGGCTCTGTTCCTTTACTTACATCCTTGTCTGTTTAACATTCTGAATCTGTTCCAGTTTGCGTGTCTGAATCTGTTCCGATCTAGTGTCTGCTCCGTATGTGCCGTCTCTGTTTGTGTCTGAACCTGTTCCAGATATTTCTATCACCCAGTTCAGCGAGTTTCACATTCATGATGTTGCCCAGTTTGTCGATCAACCGAGTGAACCTGTTTTAGGGTCTGGGCTGTCCATACCTGTGTCAGTTAATGTGTCTGCTCCCAGTGTCTCTGTTTCTGGTGTTTCCTTTGCAGGTACTAAATTTGTTCCAAAACTGACTGCTCAATCTTCGAAGGGTAAAAATCTGATTTCCTCCTCGAGCAAAAGGAAACTGGATGATTCTGATGAAGTGATGTTTGTGTCTGAAACCCGAGCCCGGAAAAAATCTACTCCTCCAGTTTCGGTGAGAATGACTCGGTCAAGAGCTGCTTCGGTGCCTCCGAAGTCTGCCCCTAAATCTGCTCCATCTACTTCTTCCAAGAAGTCAAAATCCAAAACTTTTCAACCAGTGTTGCTACATTCGGGATTAGCTGAAGACTGGAAAACTAATTGGGATAGATCTCTTTTGTTTGAAAGGAACATTGTCGAGGATGATCTCATTACACATTGCAATATTCTATCTCTTCTTCGGGATCACAATCTTTTGCATACTGTTCAGAACATTGGTCCTTACTCACCATGGCTCGTTCCCGAGTTCTATACAAATTTACAGGAGGATGCAGATGCTTTGGGTTCTACTGACTATCATGAGGTTTTTATTCGCAACAAGTGGTATTCCATCACACCACCTACTATCAACAAGTATCTAAATCGTTCCTCGTCCGATCATTCGGTTTCTATGAGTCTCAACTCTCTGGCAGGTACACTCACTCACAATCGGGTTGTTGTTTGGCCTAAAACTGGTCTTCAGTCTCAACACTTAACAGCAGTATATTCTGTTCTCTTGCGATTGGCCGCTACTAACTGGTTACCATCTGTCAATGCCAATTTAGTATACGAAAAGATGGGGTTTCTTCTCTACAAAATTTGAAATAAGCTAGCCGTTGATCTTGGCTCAGTTATATTCTCACATATGATGTCTTTTACCAAGAGGAAGAAGGAGGCCAAGGTTCATCTTCCGTACCCGAGTCTCATTTACGGCGTTCTAACTGCTCAAGGTTTTATCCCGTATAATCATGAATCTATTTTGGAAAATGAGTATTTTTATCAGTTTGATCTGCGTCTGGCTCAGGGCCATCATCATGATGATCGTGCTACGCTCACTGCCTCAACTCCAGCTTCGGGATCTTCCACGGCTACGCCCTCAGTTCCTATGCCTCCTCCAACGCTGATTATGCACCGACAGATGGCCAGCTCTACTGAATCTTCTCTGGAACTCCTTAGGACGTCAATTGCTGTGCAACAGGATGCTGCTGCTGGTTTAAAGAGCACACTACTTGAGCATTACCGTGAAATTGCACGCTTGGAGGCTAGACACGCTGCAATTCTTGCATCTCAAGCTCGTTCTGTTGCTTCTGCTGGTTCTGCTTCTGATTCTGATCTAGATGGGGATGATTCTGACTCTAGTTCTCCGGCAACCCATTAGATGTTTGCCCTTTGTCACTTATTTGCTAAAACAGGGGGAGAAATTGCTAAACGTAGGGGGAGTAATGTTTGTGGTGATTTTTTGTTGGTTGGTTTGTTTGATGGGTTTTTGGACTGCTCTACTGGTGAACTTTTGTCGGGACTACTTTTGGTAATAATTTCGTTCGTTCTTGCTTATTATCTTTGATTCGCACTTTACACACTTTATCTCAGTTGTTATCTAAGCATGGTTTATGGTTAATATATTGGGTTTTCCTATATATATTGGCTTTATTTTTTCGTATGGTTGGATATATCTCTTCTGTGTTATGTGGGCTGCCTTGTTATGATCTGTCAAAGCTGAAAAAGGGTATTGATTTTCAAGAATGATCTTATGGAATAATGAGCTTTGAAATATGTCTTGTTTTTTCTAGGCTTTGTTTGTAAAACAAATATACATGTGGCTTATTATAATAAAATGTGTTTGTTATCTTTGTTTGGCCCAAGGTATATTTTTCTGTTAGGTTTTGTCAAATAATTACCAAAGAGGGAGTTTGTAAGTGCACAAATGATGCACATTAAAATTGGCTTAATTATTTGACAAACATTAGGTTAGTTTATTTTATAATAAGTTAGGTTGACGTTTTCAATGCTCATTATGCTCCTGGATCCTAACAAAGTCTATTTTGTTTTATCAAGTCTTATGGGTTTGTTTTAAATGAGTGGACATTATCTGTTCAAGGGAGAATATTAAACTAATGGTTGGGAAAGTTGGTTACGTGACTTACTATATAAAGGAAGGATTATGAAGCTTCATTTGGCAACTTTACAAGTGAGATTTTCGAGATCTATTAAGCTAAAGAGTTTCCTAACACTGCTCCAGCAGAATCTGTGTTCTTTCTACTTGGTTCCTTGTTCATGATCTAGTGCTGATTCAGCGTGTTGAGGCTGCACGAATCCAATCACTTGAAGATGTTTTGAAGATTGTTTGATGAATGTTGATGTAGTAGGTTTTGGACCTTGTGTATGTTTAGCATTTCATCTCCCTGTAATCTTGGCAAACATTTAGTGGATTGGGTTGGCATGGTTGCCCCACAGACGTAGGAGATTTGGCTCCGAACTGCGTAATCATTTGCTGTGTCCTGGTTTTACTTTCTTTATCTTTTATCTTTTTATGTTTAAATCAAACTAATTAAAGGATAAGATAATCTATTCTAAAATTAAGTAGAACCTTAAAGTTTCGTACATTCAAGATCCACGATTACAATTTCAGAAGGGTAAATATCCCTATTCAGAATGCTCTAGTGATAGCCCCCTCTTTTGTTTTTAACAATAAAATCACTAGATTTCTTTTAAGTGTAATTAAACACTTGAGTTTGACATTTTAGTGCTTTTAAACCCAATAGCCCGTTATCCAACTAGAATAATCAATCATTAGTGTTCTGATGAGAAATTCGACGAAAATTTCAGTGAACGACATTTGTTGGTTGACATTGAAGAAAAGGGAGATCGGTCCGGGTCATCCACGATTAGCGGTTCGATTTTTTTTCTTTTTAATAGTGGTGGCAAACAATGATCAGAGCAGTCAATGGCGGTTAGTAATGGTCAACGGCTTTTACCAAATTGATTACAAATACATAAAAATTATTTGACTCATTTTGAGAAGTTTAAAATTTATAATTACATTTTTTAAATATTCATATCGTATAAAGTTTAATGAACTATTTGGCCCTACCCCAAATTAGAAAATATTTTCATGGCCTAACTTGTTCGAATATACATGGAAAATTGAAACATTTTCTCTCTCTCTCTTTTTTTTCCTTGGTTATAAATAGTAAGACTTTCCCTTTACTGAACCACATTTCTGGGAAACTATTGCTCTTTCCACTTTCTCTGCCCCTCTCTCTTCTATTATTCTACTTTTGGAGAGAGAGAGAGAGAGAGAAGCAGCAGCAAGTTCCAAAACAAGGAATTTTATTTTTTATTTGCAGAGAAGCATCGCCTTCCTCACTCCCAAAAATCCCATACCCACCAATCCAAGAACAAGAAAAACTGGAGGTCTTCATTCCTGATTATTGACCACAATACAATTTTTTCTGGGGGTTTCCGCCAGATCTAAACTGAGAACTTCCCATCATAGGGTTTCTCCAAGCCACTGTATTTTTGTCTGCTATATTTAGCTAAAAACAATAGTTTATTACATCAACTAACTGTTTTGGTGCTGGGAAGCGTGTTTTTATGTAGTGTTTGTGTGTTTGTGTCTCTCTCGCTAATTTGCAGTTTGAGGAAATGAAGCTGAGGTTGTAAGAAGTGAAGGGAAAGTTGGTTTAATTTAATTTTGGTTTGTGGATTGAGATCTAATAAGCACTTGATCATGACTCGGAGGAAAATAAAGATAAAGAAGATCGACAACATTGCAACCAGGCAGGTAACATTCTCTAAGAGGAGAAGAGGGCTTTTCAAGAAAGCTGAAGAGCTTGCCGTCCTTTGCGACGCCGACGTCGCCCTCATCGTCTTCTCCTCCGCCGGCAAGCTTTTCGATTTCGCTAGCTCTAGGTACGTCCACCCACTACTTCACTCTCCAGTTTAATTTACGGCGCTGTTTCCTCGGAAACTCGATTCCCAGTCTTTATTTTTGTGTAGTGTACACCCTCGAGCCAAAAGACGCTGTATTATGTATGTCTCGTATGTACTGAGAAATGATAGGTATTGGGTACTCTGATAACTTTATTCCATCCCGTTCTGTCCAACACCTATCATCTTTCAGTACACACCAGACATATAATACAATGATAGTATGTCGTGTTGAGAACATATTTGAATTGGTCGGTGTCTGTGTTTCTTTCTTAGGTGTTTTCTCGTCAGATTTCTTGCTCTGACCCAGTTACCATTTATGTTAATTTGATTTCCAACTTTCTTCTTAATAAATTAGTTTTCTCAAGTACCTGGTATTACTACTAGATTCCGATTCTGCATAAACTCCAGAAAATCAATGGCCCAGATTTCATAGTACTATACCTAGTTACTTCCTTGTCATATCAGTCATCTATCTCAGATCACCTTTTAATTTGATGGATAGACAAGAAGGTTCATTATAATTCCCTAGACTATGTTTAGATTCCACCCACAATCTCCCTTTAATTTATGTTTTGGTTTAGTTTACAGTTCATCGGATGCAGTTTCTGGGCAATATTTTGATGTTAACTTCAAACCTAGATAGTAGCTTTCAATCTGAATCGAATAATACACGTATGTTGTTGATGTGTATATAGATATAGCCTTTAATATAAACCAATAATGAAATTATACGTTTAGAATATCTTTAATTGGTCGGTGGTGCGTATAAATTTTATTGTGGAATTATAAGGTTATAGTTCTTCGATCTTTAACATATTGGTATAAATTGATAGTGAAATTATGAATTTATGAAATGGGTATTGGTATATGTGTGCAGAATGCACATTTTACTGAGGTGTGATCTTAATTATGTTTTTATGGCAGCATGAAGCATATCCTTCAAAAATATGTATCTCATTCAAGTAACATCCACAAGTACCCATCGCCTCTTCAATTTCTGCAGGTATCATTTACTGTGTACCGTACCATTTGCATTAATATATGATCATCATATATAACTGTATTAGTTATTTCATTAATGTTTAATTAGCACAAGATTAAGGTTATATGATGAAAATGTATTACAATATATATAATAAAGCAAACATCTTTGTAATTTATACCGACATCTCATCTAATAATAATACATACTTTACTTGTATTCTATTTGAGAAATAGGATGAATATCACTTCTTGAATTTTTATATATATACTAACATTGTAAAAAAAAATTTCATTTGATATGATCATGACTCATGCCGGTACTTTTGAAAGGATTGCCGCCATCTGTCTTTCTTTATGTGAGACATAAATTTACATAGATTATATATATGTGACTGATATGATGAATTTCGCCTCTTGAATCTATACACATCAACTTGGGTTAAAACATAAAAATAATGTATAACCGTTCATGACTCATGCATGTTGATAGTTTCGAAAATATATATACATGTTGATCTTTCATAGCTTGCTTCATGTTACTTATACTCTATGAGGTATATGATAAATATTATGGAGTACTTCTTAAATCTATATATACACACATCAACTTGGGTTAAAATAAGAACAAAAATTTACAACAGTTCATGACTCATGCGGGTAGCTAGTTTTGTAAAGAGTCAATTCCTTTTTTGGTCCTAGACTTATGGTGGCAAAGAAAATTTTAGTCCTCTATACAAAAATCGGACACTTAATGGACATAGTTATTGTGACGGGGACAATTTTAGTCCTCCGTCTGTATTCTCCGTTAGATGACCGTTTGAGAAGGGGCAATTATGTCATTTCACGGTAACCTTCGTCTGTATCCTCCCCTGCCCCTCTGTGTTCTCGCCGCCTTACCCACTCTTCCTCCCCCAACTTCGCCCTCTCTATTCTCACAAATCCCAATCTCCCACAAAAACAAATATGAGCGAAGATTCCAAGAGAAATGATGGCGGAGCTCTCGTGGCCAAGCCGCCCGCCGCCGACAATCGGAAATCTGCATCCCTTCCGGCGTCTTCTATTACCGTGTCCAAGAAAATCATCATCAAAAGTGCCGATATGAAGGACGATATGCAGAAAGAGGCCGTCGACATCGCTATTGCAGTAAGTAATTTCCTCTTTTCTCTCCATCAATTTCTTTATTATTATTAAATTCATCAGTTATATATTGTTCTTATTGGCGTAATATGTATGTGAGTGAACGTGCAGGCATTTGAGAAGAACAGCGTGGAGAAGGATGTAGCTGAGCATATAAAGAAGGAGTTCGATATGAAGCATGGCCCAATTTACCCGACTGCCATGGCTGCCAGACTCGGGTCAACCACACAAACCTGAAGGATCGACTCCAAACCCTAGAGAGCTATTGGTGAATCGTCCTCCTCTGTAAGAAGTGTATCAAATTTGTCAATTCCGCACAAATATGCACCTACTGCTTTGAGGAAACCGTGAACTTGGACTATTTCACATGCGGCCGCTGCAAAAGGTGTATCCCCTCTTTAACATCCACCAATTTGGGTTGCTTTGTTAGAATATAATTTTTTGGGTGATTTTTATAAAATTTTTTTTTTAATTATTGAGAAAAGGAAAAGAATTTCTGCTATGATAGACAGATAGAGTTGTTGAATCTTTCTTTGGATTTATCCTACTTTTCTTTCAATTATTCCTCCAATTTATAAAGCACTATATCTTGTTCTGTTGATTGGAGCTGAAAATTTCTCATTTCAATTGCTTTTTAGTATGCAGATTCTTTTGTCTTGTAACAGAGGCAGCAAGGAATCATTTGAACTGTTATTTGTGTTTGACTGAAAGCTATTTTTATTAGGTTAAAAGCTTAGGTTTCAGCTGATGGTCTGAGAATTTTAGAATTTGTTCTGGGCTTTGGTTTTGAATTATTGACAAAGAGAATGGGTTACATATGTGAATTCTGCGAGGAGCAGACATCTATTGTATATTGTCGGTCTGATGCAGCCAGCTTGTGTTTATACTATCGTGAGATGACATAATTGTCCCCTCTCAAACGGTCATCTAACGGAGAATACAGACGGAGGACTAAAATTGTCCCCGTCACAATAACTATGTCCATTAAGTGTCCGATTTTTTTATAGAGGACTAAAATTGTCTTTGCCACTATAAGTCTAGGACTAAAAAAGGAATTGACTCTTTTGTAAATATATATATATATATATATATATATATATATATATATATATATATATATATATATAAATTTGCAAACGTTCATGAATCATGACTTGTGCGGATAGTTTTTGAAAGATATGTATATCTTGATCTTTCTTTCTTCGCATAAGACATAAATTTACTTATACTCAATGTGAGACATATGATGAATATTATGGACTACTTCTTGATTAGATCTATATATACATATGAATTTGGGTACAAACAAATTCTATTAAATCATATGAATTTGTGTAATAAAAAAAATAATAATAAAAGTTAATTACGACCGTTCATGAGTCATGCATAATTTTGTAAAGATATATATATATATATATATACTCAAATGTGGTCGTGCCTTCCCGTGCGGTCGATGCAGTATACACTACTAGTGTTAATAAAATACATCACTAGTGATAGGAAATGCACAACAATAAAAATGCATAAAAATACCACATAACTCTCTTGTCCCTAATTGTGCATTTCCGAACACTGCGTGGTATATATTTGCATACCTTGTGGTGTGCTTTTTGGTGATGCATACATAATAGTGCATATTTAATTTGTGTTGTGCATTTTCTAACATTGAGTAGTGTATTTTGTTAACACTAGTGGTGTAAATCGCTTCGACCGCACGGGAAGACGTGACCACACTTAAACTCTATCTATCTCTCTCTCTTTCTCTCTCTCTCTCTCTCTCTCTCTCTCTCTCTCTATATATATATATATATATATATATATATATATATATATATATATATTGATCTTACTTTATTCATGTAAGACAATAAGACATAATTTTACTTATATTCTATGTGCGACATATGATGAATATTACTTCTTAAATCTATGTATACATATGAATTTGGGTAAAAAAAAAAAAAAATCACAACTGTTCATGACTCACACAAAGTAGTTTTGGAAAGATATATTTCTTGATCTTTCTTTCTTCACGTGAGACATAATTTTACCTATACACTATGTGAGACATATGATGAATATCACTTCTTAAATCTATATATACATTTATATCAACTTGTGTAAAAATAAAAACAAAATTTTGTAATTGGTTCATGACTCATGCTAATACTTTTAAAATGATACATCTTGATCTTTTCTTTCTTCACGTAATAAGAAATAATATTACTTATACTCTATGTGAGACATATGACGATATCACTTTTTGAATCTATATGTACATATCAACTTGGATTAAAAAAAAAAAAGTAAATATTGCAACCGTTCATGACTTATATATCCTAATAGTTTTGAAAATATCATGATCAATTTTTCATGTGATGAGACATAATTTTACTTACACTATATTCAGAGTATTAATCCATACTTTTTTTTCCAGGAATATTATTCCATAATTAAATCTATATATATATATATATATATATATATATATATAAAATAAAAATTATTTTTACTGTTCATGACTTATGCTAATACATTTGGAAAGGTAAATCTTGAATTTTTTTTTCAGGTGATGAAACATAATTTTACTCATACTTGATGTGAGACACATGTTAAATATTACCTTGTACTTTATATATATATATATATATATATATATATATATATATATATATATATATATATAATTAAATTTATAAATTTACAATAACCTTTCATAACTCATACATATAGTTTTGAAAAGATATATATCTTGATCTTTCTTTATTCATGTGATTTATCTCATTCAAGTAACATCAAAGAAGAACCCACCTCTTGAATTTCTGCAGGTATCATTTACTGTGTGCCATATATTTGCAGTAATATATGATCATCATAACATTAATCCATTAACGATTAATTAGCACAAGATTAAGCCTATATGATGAAAATGTATTAAAATATAATAAAGCAAGCATCTTTGTAATTTATACCAACTTAACACATATATATTTTACTTGTATTCTATTTGAGACATATGATGAATACCACTTCTTAAATTTAATTTGTATATACACACTAACACCCCAAAAAAATTTGCAGATAATATGATCATGACTCATGCAAGTAATTTTGCAAAGATATATATCTTGATATTTCTTTCTTTATGTAAGACAATTCTACCTATACTCTATATGTGAGACGTATGATGATGAATGCCACTTTTTTCTTTTTCTTTTTGAGAATGTCACTTTTTTCTTTTATATATATATATATATATATATATATATATATATATATATATATATAAACGTGGGTAAAAAATAAAAATAAAAGTTTTTCAACCGTTCATTACTCATGGGATGAGACATAATTTTACTTATACTTATTGGTAGGCATATGATGAATATCACTTTTTGAATCTATATATGCACATCAACTAGGATAAAAGAATTTTTTTTAATTACAATAATTCATGATTCATGCTAATAGTTTCGAAAGATATATCTTGATCTTTCTTTCTTCATCTAATGAGACATAACATTACTTATACTCTATGTGAGACATATAATGAATATCACATTTTGAATCTATATATACATATCAACCTGGGTAAAAATAAAAACAAAAGTTTGCAACGGTTCATGATGAGAGCGTTATATTGTATTGAATAATAATCAAACTTTTACCGAGTCTAGGAAAGAGTATATATATACATAGGAGAAGTATAGAGAGAATAGACTACTGAATCACAACATGACTCTAATACATAGAGTCCAAATACTCCCCTCAAACACAGGGTAGACTAGCAATCTGTAGTTTGTCTCTAAGGAAAACAAATCGAGGTCCAGGGAGTGCTTCGGTGAAGATTTCTTCTAATTGATCCTTAGTGGAAATAAAGTGAACCTGAATATCCCCTGCAACAACTTTGTCTCGAACAAAGTGATAATCAATCTCCACATGCTTTGACCGAGCATGAAAAATGAAATAGGCACACATGTAGGCAGTGTCAAGATTATCACACCACAACTTAGGAACAAAGACACCAGTAACACAAAGTTCACAGAGAAGCGAAATAACCCAGGTAACCTCAGCACACACGTCGGCTAGGGCCTTGTACTCAGTAGATGACCGAGCAACTGTTATCTGCTTCTTGCAGACCCATGAGACCAGTTTCGACCCAAGAAACACAGCAAAACCACTTGTAGACTTGCGATCCTCTAGGCAGCCAGCCCAGTTAGAATCAGAGAACGCATGCAACTCCCTAGAAGATGAAGACCGAATACGAAGACCAAAGGAGAGAGTACCTTTAACATACTGCAAGACCCGTTTTAGTTGCTCCCAGTGATGAACTATAGGAGCATGCATGTGCTGACAGAGCGGGTTGACCACAAAGGAGAGATCAGGCCGTGTAACAGTAAGATATTGTAAAGCCCTAGCAAGACTCTTGTACCTGGTAGGATCATCATAGGGATCGGCCTGGACAACAGCAGACCTGGTCAAAGAAATCGGAGTGACCAAGGGCTTGCAATCAGACATACCTACACGTTTAAGGATGTCAACCATGTAACGCTGCTGAGAAAGCAATAACCCATCACCACACTTCACAGTCTTAATACCGAGAAAAAAACCAAGCTCTCCAAGGTCCCTAATCTTAAAAGCAGCTTTCAACTTCATCAACAAGGATGATACAGAAGCTTGATCACTACCCATAACAAGGATATCATCAACATACACCAATACAAACATAAAATCAGAACCCACAGGGTAGTGAAAAAGGGACACATCAGTTTTATAGGCAACAAATCCCACAGAAAGCAGAAAGTTATGTACGCGAGTAAACCAAGCTCGGGGTTCCTGCTTCAGGCTGTACAAGGAACGCTTCAATAAACTAGGGTTAACTCTTCAATAATCACTTTCGCGCGTCCTATGTAATCGGCAACGGACAGATCGCCTTGCCGGAGTCCATGGAGCTGGCCGGTCAGATTGAGCACCTGAGCGTGCGTAGAGGAAGCCAGGGCCTGAGTCACAGCCTCCCACAACAGCCGACTGGTACAACACCGAACGGCAAGAGGCATTACGACACCCAACGGCAAGAGGCATTACCTCGTCAGACAGCGAGGAAATCAACATAGAGAATAAGGCTTGGTCCTGACGACGCCATGCA
Organism: Ipomoea triloba; assembly: GCF_003576645.1. Classification (NCBI taxonomy): domain Eukaryota; kingdom Viridiplantae; phylum Streptophyta; class Magnoliopsida; order Solanales; family Convolvulaceae; genus Ipomoea; species Ipomoea triloba. The sequence continues at coordinate 10,862,810 of NC_044926.1, read as the reverse complement.
AGATAAGCCGGATTAGGCGCCGGTAATCCACCGGCAGACAACGCGGGTAGAGTAGCAGCCGAAGTGGGAATAGTGTCATCAACATACCCCATAAGGTCGTGACCAACGAGAAACAGCACAACCTGTGTTCTCTAGAACAAAAAATTCCGATAGGTGAGCTTGATACTGATGAAGTGATGAACAAAAAACTCCGATAAAAATAAATAAACATAAAAATTTTCAATTATTCATGACTCTGATCTTCTAATACTCTTGGAAAGATATATCTTGATTTTTCTTTCTTCATGTTGTGAGACATAATTTTACTTATACTCTATGTGAGACATAAGATGATATCACTTTTCGAATATATATATATATATATATCAACTTGGATAAAAAATAAAATAAAATTTCACTATACAACGGTTCATAACTCATGTGTGGGTAATTTTGGAATGATACCTATCTTGATCTTTCTTTCTTCTTGTGATGAGAATTTTTTTTTTTACTTATAATCTATGTGAGACATATGATAAGTATCATCACTATTTGGATCTGTATATACTAAACATTTCAACATGGGTAAAAAGTAAAAAGAAAAATTTGTAAACATTTATTACTCGTGGTAAGGCTAAATTTTACTTATACTCTATGTAAGGCATATGCTGAATATATCACTTCTTTAATCTATATATACATATCAACTTGGGTAAAAAAAATGGTAACCGTACCGTTCATGACGCATGCTAATACTTTCAAAAAGATATATCTATCTTGACCTTTCTTTATTCATGCGATGAGACAAAATTTTACTTATACTCTATTTGAGATACATGATGATATCACTTTTTGAATCTATATATACTAATATACATATCAACTTGGATTTAATATATATATATATATATATATATATATATATATATAACCATTCATGACTTGTGTTAATACTTTTAAAATATATATATCTTAATTGATTTTTGTTTGAAAGCAAATATGTATCTTGATATTTCTTTCTTCATGCATATAAGACATGATTTTACTTGCACTCTAGGCTAGACATATATATTATGAATTTTGACCATTGAATCTAAAAAAAAAATTGTAATCATTCATGACTCACGTTAATACTTTTAGAAAGTTATATATAATCTTAATCTTTCTTTCATGTGAGACATAATTTTACTTATACTCCATTAAGACAATGCTGAATTTCACCTTTTGGATCGATCTATCTATCTATATATATACACATATACATTGGTATTTAAAATAAAAAAAAAATGTAAAAATACAACTTTTAATGACTCATGCTGGTAATTTTAGACAGATAAATATCTTGATCTTTCTTTTTTTTCTGTGGGACATAGTTTTACATATACTCTATGCGGGACATATTATGAATATCGCTATATCTTCTTGAGTCTATACATACATATTAGCATGACTCATATTGGTACTTTCTTCATGTGAGATTAGATTAAGCAATCGTTTCATGACTCATGTCAGTAGTTTCTTCATGTGAGATTAGATATTTTTTTTTCTTTTTTATTGTTTCCAATAAATTGAGCATGAATATGAAAGCTTGATAGAATAATATGTGATAGATGTGTATCCAATTCCATATATGTATGAGATGATTACTTAGCTTATAACCATCAACTGTCTGTTAACATAAAACTATTTTCTTTTTTTTAGCAAGAGAATAGCCTTAAAGTGAGATTAAGCAAGGAGATTTCTGACAAGACTCGTGAGCTTAGGTAACAAGTGGAAATTTTAATTTTTTTTTAATTTTTTTTATTTTTTTTGTAAATAAACTTTTACAGTATCCAAGCAAGTAGGTAGAACCCTAGAAATGGTTATGCATGAACTAATAAAAAGCTGCATAAAACAGGCGGATCAGCGGTGAAGACCTTGAAGGATTAAGTTTAGAGGAACTAGAAGAACTGGAGCAAAAGCTTGAAGTTGGATTAAACCGTGTGTCTGAGACCAAGGTACCTTAGCTTGAATCATCATCTGATCTCTATCTTTGCTTTCCCTCAATCCCTTTTGATTTTGAAGTTAGTAATTCTTCAATTCTTCAATTTTTTGGTTCCAGGATAAACAGTTGAGGAATGAGATTGCTACCCTTCAATACAAGGTATAGTCTGCACAGTAAAATCAATACATAGTGCCAATTAAGTTAGGGCTTAATTAATGATCTTCTATTTCTGATCTGCTGTTCCTGGCCGTTTGTCTTTGCAGGGTGCTGAGCTCATGGAAGAAAATAATTGGTTGAAACAACGAGTAATCTCTTCTCTCTTCTAACAATTTTTTTTTAAAAATTTTTTATGACAATGAAAATTCAAAACAACTATCCGATGGTGTGACTGAGTAAATATACATGCTTAGCTTGTAACCCTACCTGATAAAGGTCTAGAGGGAGGTAAACCAGCTCAAACAAAAAAGAAGACCAATAAATTGCTGGCATTGAGAGTTCGAACTTTGTGGTTACGAGTCAATAGTCGGACCAACTTGTGCTCTTATGGGCTACACTTATAACGTAACTTCTGGTAATCAATCTAGCTAGCAGCTAAAGGAGATTATTGTTGTCATAAAACACAGGTTGCAAATGACAGACAAAACAGGCGGATTGCTCCTGACATGGATCGCATGATCCTAGATGAAGGTCAGACATCTGAGTCCATGACCAATAATAGCACCACCCAGCCGCCTCTACAGGCTGCACACTGCTCAGATACATTGCTGAAACTCGGGTGAGCTTTAATTTAGTAGTTTACTCTACCCTTTTCTGCAGTAATACATACATACACACACATATATATATATAGTTATAATCTAGACGCGTCTTAACGTGCGGTCAGTGCGGCCGCACCACTATGTATACGTGTATTCCGCACCGGCCGTACGGGAAGGCACGGTCACATTTGAATAGAAATATATATATATATGCTCACCATAGTTGCAGCTTCTTGAGGAAACTTGTACTATGTTTAGCATGAATCCTATTCCTCAGTAGTCTGATCTACCCTAGCCTTTCACTGGCTGAATTCTCACTGCAGATTAAGCTTTCCATTCATTTATCTGTTGATTTCTTGAGGATACCATTGTCTTTTACATTTATTTAAAAGAAAAAACACTATATAGCATATAAAGTAACCATAACTACTGTCGAAAGCTTTGGCGTATTTAAAATGATCATTTTGTGGTATTAGTTTCAGTGGGTTAGCTCCCTATTTGAGTTGGGTTAAAGTGAGTTCAAGTTTTGCTAAGTGAGATGTTTTATTTGATATATTATATGCAAAAAATAGATAATAGTTGAATGGAAAATTAATTTTCAAAGTGTAGGTTAGGAAAAATGAGTTTGGGCTTGTAAGTAACCTTTATTCTACGTTAGAAAATGGTGTATGTGGCTTACACTACACTAGCTAGTATATATACTACTCTCTTTTTAAAGGAATTATAATTGCATAGTTTAGAGATTGTCTTGGGAAAGTGGCAACCCTCGACTGAGTCACTTGTTCAATTTGTAGATAAATATAATCCTTATGGCCATGGGAAATAATTAATTAATATATACTTTGCATATTTGATCAGGCTACCCTTTCACTAGCTAGCTGAACAAGACCATCAGAAATAATGCATGCCCAGGAATTGAAGCTGGAGAGTATATGTATAAGGTTGCCTCATGTCTGGTAGTGGTGCTGTATGAACCTCTGATCTGAATTGAAACATCTGATCTGATCTGCGTGTATGTGAATTGTGATGCTACGCAAATAATTAATTGTAGTTGCTCTATCTGCACACTTTTTGGTGTTGCGTTGACGTACTTATATCAGGTTGTAATCCATCACTGCATATATATATATATATATATATAAAGAATTGTGTTCTGGTGCTGTGGGCAGTCCCAGGTGCGGCAGTGGGGTTGGATTTGCGCCGTTAGTTTTAATTTCGAAATTGATCTTAGTGGTTGATGTTTAATATGGAAGGTATAGTTATTTTGTTTGAATTTCGCGCATTGAGGGGTAAATTAGTAAAACAAAAAAAAACAAAAAAAAAATATCCGTTCTTACTCTCGTCTTCTCCACAACGTCTTCACAACAGTTTGCGTTTCATCTTCTGCAATCGACGAATTTCGTAGAACAAAGCAACCGGAGCAAGCACAGCAATGGCATTTGAAGAGATGTACACCAACTAGACCAAACTCAGCAACCGACGGCAGCTGTAAAAGGTAAATTTCATTTATTTCGAAGTGATTAGACTAGGGTTTAAGATTAATTAGATTTCTATATTTAAAACCTTATGTGCGTAATTAAAACTTGTAGTTGCATAGATGAATAGTTTAAGGTGTGTGGGTTAACCTATCACTTGCATTAGAGTGCAAAGTGTGAAATCACACCGTAATGTACGTGTTGTAACGCTTAAGGTGCGTACTTAAACCTTTCTGGTGCGTAGATGAAGTGGTTAATGTGTGTGCTTAAACTGTGCACTGTAAATTTCATTTATTTTGAAGTGATTCGCCTAGGGTTTAAGATTATGTGCACTGGCCTTTAAGTGCGTGCGCATATTTAAAACCCTAGGTTCGTACTTAAACCTTTTAACTGCGTAGATGAAGTGTGTAAGGTGCGTGGGCGAACCTATTACTTGTATTAGAGTTCGAAGTGTGAAATCACATTTTAGAGTCGCAGTTGTAAGGCTTCAGGTGCGTATCTCTACCTATTAGGTGCATAGATGAAATTTAAGGTGCGTGATTAAATATTTGCATTGTGCATTAGAGTCGAAGTGTGAAATCACATCTTAGGTGCGCAGTTGTAACGCTTGAGGTGCGTACTTATACCTTTTAGGTGCGTATAATTTTAAGTGTGTAAACTCATGTGTTTCTTATGCAATGTATAGTGAAATTAATACATATAAAGTTCTTAATCTTTTATAATAAAATACTGTTTAATTGTATTTATTTCTCATTTTAGGTTCTCGTCGCAAAAGAACAAGAAATTTAGATATTGTTCCTTTTGAAGGTCAAGAGGGTCCAAGTGATGTTGCAGTTGAAGGTAAACAACCCAAATCCAAGAAACCACGAGCTGGTTATCATGGTTTGTCTATTGTTAAATCAAGGGCCTCGTCACCTCTCTGTTTTGACTCTGTACACAAATTTAACACAGCTCACCGACAAGCTGTTCAAGAGATGGAGTTTGGGAGGTTTTTGGGGTTGCAAATTAAAGTGTTCCCAACAGAGTTGTCATATGTATTGCTTAATAGTTATAACCCCATAAATTCCAAGTTGAAACTAAAGGATAGGCTCATGGTTGATATAGCTGAAGATGATGTATCAGCTATTCTCGACTTCCCACGGGGAATCATTGAGATCGAAAAGAAGAAGAAGAAGAAGAAGAAGAAGAAGAAGAAGAAGAAGAAGAAGAAGAAGAAGAAGGGTGTGAGTGCTCCTCTAAGCACAAAATTTAAAGAAAAATTGCAGGCAAAAGATGGAGAAAAAAGTCATGTATCCTGCGTTGATCAAGGCAATGTTGGACTGCAAAGATCGATGGCGGGGTGTGGTTCAAACTACTTTTCATGGTGCTTGTATGTAACCCCTCGGTTTTTACGGCATAGTTAAAATTCGAGAATAGCGATATAATTTTTTTAAGCTATGACATTTAAGAGAAGACGATTCGGTGCTCGAAATAATTTTTTTTTAGGATTAGTTATCGATAAGCTACGAACTACGTACCGGTCACGAACCGAGAAAATTTTAAGGATGTAGATTCAATTCGAATTTTCCTAGAGATTTGATTATTAAGTATCATACGATTAAGCCTGAAATTCTAGTTAGTTCAAGGGGAATTTTTAAATGGACTGTAAGGGATAAATGGTTACGGACTCTGAACCTAAATTTGGCGGATTACCGGAAAATTCCCAAAATTGGTGATTTGCGACGGGAATATTTTTACGATAATTTTGGTATTAGAATTTTCCCGAATTAAGTTATAATCCTCCGAACATTCATCATATTTAAGCACAAACTGGCCAATTAAATTAATATCTTCATAAGGGATCCATGGGGTGATGACATGTGGCAAATCCAATCCTAGACTAAGATTTGGCCATTTAATGTAACATTAATGAGGTATGGAGGCTTTGTACTTGATTGCTTGGTCTTCAAGAACAATATCAAACAAGATCACACTCATCTCTCTCCTATCTCTCTCTCATTTTCGTGTAACACACTTAGGGAAGAAGAGGAAAATTATTTTAGTTTGGTCTTTCATTGTGATCCAAGAATTCCTTAGGCATTTCTTCAACTCCAAGAGTTCTTCTATAGGTAAGAACTTCGGTTTTGTTCAGTTCAATCCCTCATAGGATTTAAGCTTGAACTTAAGATTTATGAAAATATTGTTATTATGGTATTATGTTAGGATCTTTGGTGAAGGAATCCAAGGAAAACACCATCAACTAGTACGATTTTTAAAGGTTTCTACAAAGGTAAGGAATCCCTTAAGTTGGCTCAATCACTTGAATATAAACAATTGCTAGGAAATTACACGGTTAGGAATTTTTACGTGATAATTATGTGTTATGTTATGGATCTATAAATTGGCTTCAAAATCCTTACTTTGATTTTTGGTAAATTCTAATATACATGTTACAGCTATTTTATGCATGTATAGGTTGTATTCATGCCCATATAAATTTATAATTGTGAAATTATTGAGTAAAAACCAAACTAGTTTCCAGCAGTGACTTTTCGAAAATTACTGGGAAAAATTGGTAAGGCATTTTGACTCCAAATTTTGTAGACATGTAGATCAACAAGTGTAGAACCTACATATAAAATTTCATAAGGATCGGAGTAGTGTAAGTATGGTTTTTGCTCATTTTTTCCAAAACTGGTCCTCTGAGAAGCATATTTCGGACCAAGGGCAAAAAGGTAATTTTCTGTGTTAATTCGTGGACCTATATGACCAAAACTTTTTATGGACATCAAGTACTATGAGTTAGGGATCTACCATAAAAATTTCAAGTGAAAAGGAGTTCGGAAATTATTTTTAACGGCCCGATCTTTCGGGTGTCGCCAGCAGAAATCTCCCAGCAGAGGGCCGGACGCGGAACGGACGCGCGCGTCCGCTGCGCGTCCGTAGGCGCCCAGCCTTCGGCACAGCACGCCGAACCAGCGGACGCGGTCCGGACGTGCGTCCTCCGTGCGTCCGCTGGTGCGGCCAGCCGCGAGTCCGCGCGACGCGGACTCGTTTTCGACTCGTTTCGACTTGTTTTCGACCCGGTTTTTCCCCGATGTTTTTAACCTTGAGTGTTGTGACATTTTGAAAGCCTACGGGCATCCGGGTGAATGTTTTGAAGGCAAAATATTATATTTGTATATTTTACGAATTTGGGAAATATTTGTGCTTTGAAAATTATTATGACTCCTATGCTTGGATTTCTGTGATGTGACTAATACTAACCTAAGTATGCGGGTTGGGAAAATATACTTGAGTGAGTTTTGGCTATGGAGTCGTGTGACTTAAAGGTGGGTGATGTGTTCCCCACGTGTTACTTAAAGATGGGTGATGTGTTCCCCATGTACGAATTAAAGGTGGGTGATGTGTTCCCCACGTGTTACTTAAAAATGGGTGATGTGTTCCCCATGTACGAATCAAAGGTGGGTGATGTGTTCCCCACGTGTTACTTAAAGATGGGTGATGTGTTCCCCATGTACGAATCAAAGGTGGGTGATGTGTTCCCCACGTGTTACTTAAAGATGGGTGATGTGTTCCCCATGTACGAATTAAAGGTGGGTGATGTGTTCCCCACGGGTGAATTTAAGTTGGGAGTTGTGTACTTCACGGGCAAGGTGTGAGAGCTAACCGTAAGATGTCCTAACATTAGAGGTGGGAGTTGTGTACCCCACGGGTGAATTAATGAATGTGTTATATGTTTGAATTACTGAGAATAAGTGAAACTGCTTGTTGTTAGAATGTTTGCAGGTCGATTGCGATTGATGGGTAATGTTATCTCGCCTTGTTATTATTGAGAATTATTCTTGAAAACCTTTGTTTATTTTCAAGTGACCATGGATATCCTTACTTAGCCGTCGCGCTAACTACACTTCATTGTGTACCTTATCAGATGAAGTCTAGCGTGGGTATGCTCAGGTAGCCGATGAGCTCTGAATAGGATGGAGGTTGAGGTTGAGATCCTAGAATAGACACCTTGGAAGAATTATGTCCACTTGTATTAAGTTGGACTTTGGATGTATTCTGATGTTGTAAGTTTAGCCTGTGCGTTTGGGTATAGGAGAGATACCTAAGCGTGGCGGTAACACCCAGTTTTCTGCTTTTTGAATTATTAGCTTCCGCTGTGATGTATACCATTAGGGATTTTGTAATAAATCCTGGATGTGAAAGTTGGGGTGTTACATTGTATGTTCAATGTTCATAGAGACCCAGCAAAATGGAACTGTTGGGATACAAGTGCTATATTATTTGGACGATGTGTTGAGCATTCCTCGTATGAATTGGTGCTCTTTTGTTATGAACGTGTTGATGGAGACATCAGTAGAGTGGTTGAAGGAGAGGTCTGAGTATTTTTCCGATTCTCTATTGTTTTTGCTTGTAACTTTTAATACATTACGAGTTTGTGAAACAAGTAATAGGTAGCAGTTTATGTTTCTAACACTGTTTATTTGTTTTCAGGTCTTTTACGTTGATCGCATTGTGCTATTCAAGCGTTATCTTCCTAGGGCATTTCCAGCATTTATAGGATGGACATCTGATCTTTTGAAGGATCGACAGAATGAAGAGCTTAATAATGGTGGTTTTTGTCAATGCCGAATTGAGGCTCGTTATGTGCCTACAGTAACTGTTTCGTGACCAACAACCGATGATGTCCAAGAACCATCTGCATCATATCTCGAAGTTCAACCGCAACGTTTAAACATCTCTCTTGGTTGAGCCAAAGTGTCCAGCCAACATCTTCAAATGTCCAAACTGGGCCAGTTGATGAGTTGCAGGTGTGGTCTTTAGTCTTTAAGTTTTAATTTAAATAAACACACTTTATTGTGTAGAAATACGAACCTTAAGTGTTATTAACACGCATTTTAACATTTAAAACTGCGCACCCTAAAAATCCTTATTTGCAGTAATAAAAATCACAAAAAAAAAATCATCTTTCCCATTAATGTAATTATAATATAATTAAAAATCATAATTTGAGTTTTTCTTTCTCAAAAATTGAGCAAAATCCTTAATGGGTTCGGAAAAGGAATGTTTGAGAGTTGAAATAAATATGGAAATTAAATCAAGACATGGAAATTTGCCAAACTCTTTGGACCATATTTCTCAATCAAAACAAGAAAACATTAACCAATTGTTGGTACGATTCATATTGGAGGCAATTAAGGCTTGACTTTTATACATTTTTTTAAATTTAAAAATTTCCCTCCTTAGGGCAACTTATTAGAATGGGTTGACGTAAAAACTGTTGTACTACGGTAAAACCAACTTGCTTGCTAATATATTTTGACATTTTGATTCTTCTAATGATTTAACCGTTCTCAGTTCAACAGATTCATAATTGTTTATACAATTCTTTTCAAAATGGATATCACTATGTCGCAATTGTAGTGGTAAATATACGGTTTTTGAACCAGTCAAAATGAATTTAGCTGTAAATTAAGAACAAATATTAGTTTTCAAAAAAAAAAAAAAAAGAACAAATATTAAGTATCTTTCATCTATTCAAATTAATAATAAGTTATATCTACATCTACAAACTTAATAAGAGTCAATAAAATTAGGTCTCTAACGAGAACTAAAAAATGTTGGTGTAATTATTTGTTGAAATGAATGGTTATACGTCATGATACCGAATGATACTTTGCTAAATTCTGAAACATTAATTTAAAAATACGCATTGAACATTGAACTATTCACGCAATGCGCGTGTAGTAACTAGTTAAACATATAAAAACAGGTTCAAATATAGGTTATTAGTACAACCAACCCATTTTCATCCCTTTTTAAATTTAATAATTATATTAAAATTTTATTAATGTTTAAAAAGATTAAGTTTCAAATATAAAATATGATTTCCTCTACATTATATATATGATATCTAAAAACTTAATAAGTCCCAATCCAATTTATTATATTCATGATTTATGTCCGTTTTTTGTTCGTTTTTTTAATACGTTATGCTATAAGAGTTGTAGTGTTGTACTATACAATTTGTTGGACAAAAATATCCTTACCGTTAAAATTTCTATTATCTTTTTCCATTATTAATACCATGCACGTAAATACACAATATCTTTTCTTATATTCTTCCAAGGTAATAATAATGTATGTAGACATTAATATATTTTATATTAGAGTAAATGTTACCATAATTATATTTAATAATTTATTATATCTAAATTTTTTACTTTAATAATATTAATCATACCATAATTATTACTCAAATTATCAATTATACTTTTAATCTATACTATATATAAAAACAATTTCCTCCTCCCAAATTTTCCCCCCAAAACTTAGGGGTATTTTGGTAAAATCATTTATTTTATTTATTTATTATTTTATTATTTTATTAATTATCCATCCTATAATATTATTATGGTAATATATGATAATGATAATATGATAATATTGTTAATATTAATGGGTGATGGGTGATTGGTGATATATAATTGATAATTGATAATATGGTATATGGTATTATTCTTAATATTAATATATTAATATATAATATATTAATATATACTAATATTAATTAATTAATTGGTGATTATTTTAAAAAAGAATAATTAATTGGTGATTGGTGATTAGTGATATGGTAATATTGTTATATATTAATATTAATTAATTAATTGGTAATTGGTGATTAGTGATATGGTAATATTGTTATATATTAATATTTATATTTATATAGATTGATATTGATATTAATTAATTAATTGGTGATTGGTGATTAGTGATATGATAATCTATATCTATATCTATATATCTATATATATTTATATAATTGACATGTAATTAACTATATTAGAATGA
>NC_044926.1:10678525-10851462 GCF_003576645.1 Ipomoea triloba | reverse complement strand
ATAATAATAATCCATAACTCTTAATATAAGTTTGTAACTAAATTTTCCTATTAAATCTGTTTATAAAGGTAATTATAAATATAGAATTGAGAAATTCCTATGATATTTTATTTAATTGATATTATTCCTAATATATTTTTTTTGTAACAATATTCGTAATTACACTATATTTAACATCTAAATTTATTATGGTCATTAAACATAGAGATTTCATTCTTACGATAATTTTATATATTTTTACATCAGATAATGTCAATTACCCGTGCATTTCATTTGATTACTTTTGAATAAAATCTTAAAAATTATGACAACTAATGAATTAATATTGTTGTTCGTAATATAAATTTTATCAAATTAGTTAACGAAATTGATAATACACATATTACATCAATAATTAGAGGATATTAACAAAATTATGATAATTATTTCAATTCACATATTATTATGCTAATTCACATATTATTACGTCCATACAATTATGTAAATTATTTCAATTCACAGATTATTACACATATAAAATTATTATGCTAATGGTTACTTTGGAATAAAATCTTAATAATTATGGTCATTGAGAAATTAGTTCAAACATTATACTTTTATTAAACGGGTTTTTATACTTGCCGTAATTTTATCTAATCAATTAAAGAAATTAATGGTACACATATTACGGACATAATTAAAGAAAATTAAACATACACATATATATTATGGATAAAATTAAAGAAAATTAAACATACACATATTACGTCCATAATTAAACGAAATTAAAATATACATTATTTTTTAATTATAATATATACTCCTTAATTACCATACTTATTCATAATACATGGACATCATAATTAGCATAATATTAATCTATACTATATATAAAAACATAAGAATAGTAAAGGCATATTTTAAATTTTAAACAATAGTAAAGGTAAATCAAAAATAGAATGAAAATATTTCAATAATAATATTCTATATCATTAATTAAAAATAGAACAGAAATTAGGTAAAAATACCAGTGAATCTATTATTCTAATTGACTAATTAACTGAAAATAAAAAAAAATCGACTAAAAATGAATCTGATGTTACTAATTGATTGAATATATAAAAGGAAATGAATATTAATAATTGACTGTAAATAAAAAAAAATATCCATAATTAACTAAAATGAAAAAAGAAATGGTCATATCATTGCAATTTAATTAATAAAGGAAAACATTCTACATCATAAATAATAAAGGCATATTATAAAAAATATTAAAGATAAATTAAAAAAGGAACGGAAATTAAAAATGAATATTAAAGATAAATTAAAAAAGGAACGGAAATTAAAAATGAATATTAAAGATAAATTAAAAAAGGAACGGAAATTAAAAATGAAACGTAAAGATAAATTAAAAAAGGAACGGAAATTAAAAATGAAACGGAAAGATAAATTAAAAAAGGAACGGAAATTAAAAATGAAACGGAAATATTTCAATAATAATATTCTACATCATCAAATGAAACGGAAATATTTCAATAATAATATTCTACATCATCAATTAAAAATGGAACGAAAATTATGTAAATATTACTACGTAATTCTTTTCATTTTTCTTAGATAAGGTTGCCTGATATTAATTTACACATAACAATCGGCACTAATAATTAAAAAAAAATTAAAAAAATAGAAGAATTGCCGGAGACGTCTGTTTTTTTTTTAATTTTATTATTATTATTATTATTTAATTATTTTAATTAAAATTATTTAAAAAGTTTATTTTAAAATTAGTAACCACCATGTCATCACAATTGTAGGTAAACAGGTCAATTTGAACTTTTTTTTTTTTTGAAAACATGTCAATTTGTACTTAATTGCATGAGTTTGTATAGTTCAGGAATCCAATTGCATTCTTTTTGAGTTCGATGGCCTAATTGCAGTTTTGTGTGTAGTTCAGTGGTTTATTTGACCATTATTGCGAGAAAAATGATATTACTAATTGATTTAAAATATAAAATGATCGTAATCTATATTCTATACTATATATAAAAGTAAAATCCTCCTATTTCATTCCCCGCCTAAACTTTTGTAGTCAATTAATGAAATATTTTATTGGTCAAATAATTAATAAAGCTTATTTGTTAAGAAAATGTAAAATAGAAATTAACTAATATCTATAAATTGATAATATGTATACTCACGTATCAACACTATTAATAAAAGTAAAATCATTTATCGGGAAAAGAAAAGGATATTACTAATTGACTGAAAATTATTTAAAAACTTTAATAGTTAATTATACTTTCCTTTTGAAAACTCTAAGTTATTTAAACGTTAAAAAAAATTAATTGAACATGGGTTGTTAGATTTTTATAATAATCAAAATTAATTCATTCAAATATGGAAGAGGAAGATAAAACTAAATGCAATATGGAGAAAATGAATATACTTAAAGTATAAAAGTATAATTACACATATATTAGTGTAATTGACTAATAATAATTGCCTAATAATTATTATGATAATTAAGTTAAGCATTGGTCGTTGAATTTATTTTTATAATAATTACAATTAATTTATTTCTCATTTTCTCATATTTATTTTAGTAATAATATAATTATATAAGTCATATTACTTTTAGATCTTTTAAAGATAATTTTAGACAAACAAGTCATATATTATTCAATTAATTGAGTAATATTTTTGTACTAATCTTATAATCAAATAAATGTACACGTTCAATATTAGAATTTTTTATAATTTATCTTTATTTTTATTATCTCAATATATAATAAAAAAAATTTATCCACGCCCGGGTAATTGGACAATTATTTGTTTTAATTCAAAGGAAAACATCAGAAAGCATAATCGATCCAATCAATTTCATCAATTGCGCTATATAATATTCGATGTTATAATATATATAATTGTATATTGATCCAAATATTCTTTAAATATTATAACAAATCCATTCCGTGTAACGCACGGGCGAAAATACTAGTGTAATATAATATGAATTCTACAATTATGAATTTATATATATTATTATTTAAAAAATATTTTAATATAACTAAGATTGTAACATTGAGTATTAATATTGGGTATATATTTTTACGTATTGCACATATAAAATACTAGTATAATAATAATAATAAATAAATTATATAAGAGCTAATGTTGGTAATGTTCTAATAGAAATATAAAAAAAAATGTTGGTATAATCAAATGCATTGATAATTTGTACATTTTGATTGCTTCCTTAGCTTGTACAATGAAAAGATATTTCTAAACTTATCATCTTTCCTTTTAGCTCTTACTTTTATATACAAACTTTAATTTAGAAACGAAATATTCATTTAAATTTTTATTATTCTTATTTCTTAACTTGATTAATTGAAAAATATTTCCTACTATACCCTTTTAACAACAACAACAAAAAACAACAACAACAATAATAATAATGCCCATTTTTATATTTATTGTTATAACAATTAAATTAGTGTACACAAAAAGGAAACTCATGATTTTTTTTTAAAAAAAATTATATTCTTTTTACAACTCTATTCTTCTGTGTACTAAGAATTTTACCTATTTGAAAAAGATAACACTCACCATTGTAGAGAATATCTTAATTCACCACAAAATATTGCAACTCACCAAACAAGGTGTTTATTATGTCAATTTTTTATTTTTTATTTGACATTTTCTTTTGTACGAATTCCGTTGCCGAAGATTTCTACTAATTGGAGTATGCATAATATATATAAAAGTTTTTTTTTTTTTACACTGTAGTATCTCTGTTGGAAAAAATTGTTGCTGCTATCTGTAATACAAAAGAGATACAAAATAATACAGAAATACAAGGGAACAAAACCGGATCATCTGGTATCTTCAGGCGTGTAATCACTTTCCTATAATCTTTAAATCTCCCTTAGAAAAGCAACAGGGTTCCAGATTTAATCTTATGGGATATAAGAAGATAATGAAACTCTTAAGTTGTTTCAATTAAGAATTTCCTGGAGAATTGTAGGACTGTAAAATATCAAGGTTAAACAACAAGTTCAGTTGTCTATCTCATCAGATGTATCTCCTTTAGATTTTATAGAAATAAAATCTGACTGTTAGGAGAGGTTACTGGAAGTTTATAGCAGTTACAAAACCAACTTCCAAGATATATATGAAATATAACTGATTTTGGGATAAGTTTACGTAATATTCTGAACTCATGCATGTGATATAATTCAAACAATTATATCCACTCATTTAATATTTCAAATCCATGCATGCGAACATGCAACTTAGGAAATATTAAAATCACATGCATAGTGAAGGGTGTAGTTTTCGCGGTGGATGGAAAGTAATAGGTGGTAAAACGGGAAGAAGTTCCCGAGTATCGTTCTCAAAGGACGGCAAGGAGGGAATTCAAGCGGTAAGGGGATTAAGCACAAGAGTGTTTAGTGTTTAAAAGCTAACCCAAGCATAGTAAGGGATGCACATGAAACATAACAAAAATAGGAACAAATATTGGAAACAATTAATTGGAAAGGAGGATTTGGATCTTGCAACTCATATAGGTATCCTTGATTTCCTAAGATATTAGGCTAGCAACACTTAGAGAATGAAAATGAGGCAAGACAACTATGCCAACGCCACTCTCGTGGTCATTGGCCTATCATCTAGTCCATAGTCCCATTCTCATGGCAACTAGGCTAGGTGAGGCAAACTATCGAACAAATGGTGTGCTATTTGCCTTCCAATCCCCCTTTTCTCAAAGGTGGGAAGGAAACGTGCTAGGCTAGGCTAAGGAGTATCCCTACTCTCGTAGGTGAGACTCCTTCTCCAAACACCTCTCATATAGGTTGATCACCCCTACACAAGAGTCAAAGAAGATCACCATTCACACAATCAAACTCATAATCAAGCAATTGCAAAACCTAATTAATCAATTCAAAGCTCAAGAATATCCATACAACATTGCTCAATCCAAATCCACAAAGATCTATCTAATCATACTTGAAATTGAAATAGCAAAAGCAAAAGTAATGACAAGAAATTAAAAGGAAGACTTAGCTTGAAATTAAACCTTGAACTTGAAATTGAATGTAGATCTCAATCTTGCAACAATGGAATTCTTCTCTAATTCTAATCTAAACTAAGAATTGCAATGTGGAGTGAATTGGGAATGTGGAGTGAATTGGGGAAGATCTCTCTAGGCTAATCCTAGAGAGAGAAATATTCTAAACTGATCTAAAATGAAAATGTGATGGATCCCCTGAAAAATGGCTCAATTCCCCTTTTAAATCTCGCCCAACCGCCAATTTTCCGCGCTGGACGCACGGGTGGACGCACGCTGGACGCGCGTCCACTGGGGCGTCCACTGCGCGTCCACTGCGTTTCTGCTGCGTTTCTGCTGCACAGACTTCAACTTCAGAGAGCTGCTTGGTGGACGCGTGCTGGACGCGCGCGTCCACTGCGCGTCCACAGCAGACTGCTGTTCTGCTGTGAGAGAATCAGAGAGCGAAAAGTTGGACGCATGGTGGACGCGCGTTGGACGCGCGTCCACTGGGGCGTCCACTGGGCGTCCACTGGGCGTCCATGGTGTATTTCGCACTCCAACTTCGACTCGTGAATCCTTCTTCGAAATCTAGCCATTTTCTGCCTTTTTGCCCATCTTTTTACCTACAAAATGATTAACCAAAGTGTGGAACGGGGTCCAATGGCAATATGAAGCATTCTAACGCAATAAAGGGACAAATCAAACACAAAAGCTACGAATTGTGCACTAGACGATCCGATAACAACCTTATAAAGATGGCATCTTTTGCACTTATCACATAGTAACTGCCATGCTAAAGGAAAGCATTTACGTAAAAGACAAAGAGGAAAGGTTCAAGCTTAGAGAGGAAACTTCCCTTTACTTCCGAGAGATACGAGACGTAAAACTTATGTCATGAAAAGATCTTTAATTTACTGCAACTTTGCATGTGGAGTAATCCAATTGATTACATTAATACTTTAATATTCCACATGCATGAAGTCATGCCAATAGGAAATAATAAAAGTATAATCACATGCAGTTTTGACAATTAGCAGCCACATGCAGCACTGACCATACGAGACATAAACATCATTCGAGACATTGCTTCACATAAAGTATGTTCGAGACATAACTCCCTTTCGAGAGGTTTACTACTCAAAGTATGTTCATTATGCCTTTGAAAGGTAAAGTAGTAGAAGTGTACCCATGCAAAGTATATATTCATATATTAATATCTTAAGATGCAAGAGCCATGCATACTAGATAACATAAGAATATACACGTGCACTGATCCTTAGCTTCCTGGATGCAAAACACAAACCATTTCCCATGATTAAGGTTTTGCTTCACAGAGGAAATTCGCATGACTTAAGAGACGTGCCTCCTACGAGAGATAAAGCTTTACGAAGCATATGTGCGAGAGATAAAACCATCTCTCGTGCATCTCTCGCGACCTCTCGTGGACCTCTCGAACACCTCTCGAGACCTCTCAAATAACCCAAAATCATCTCTACCAAACTCAATAATATTTACTACTCCACAACTCCAAATATTATTTGAGCTTTCATGGTAGACATCTGAACCATTAATCTCCATTACTGTATAAATATCCAACAATCTCCTAGTGAAGCACAAAGAGTCATCAATACCACCTCCACTAAAACTCAAATCCACCCCCTTCCCTTCCATATGGGAGTGCAACCAGGTGCCACTAGACCACAAGGTCCTGGCTGTTCTTCTAACAGTTTAATTGTTCATTTCATCATCATTTTGTTTTAAGGGTCTGAGTTAGTACTATTTCATGTTTATATAATTACTAGTTTTTCTTATGCGCGATGCGTAAAATATATGTGCCCAATATTAGTATTTTATATTAAAATTTTAAATTTATTTAAATTTTAATATAGTAAATAATAATAATAATAATAATAATGTAAAATATTTTTATAAATTGGATATTTATATTTTAAAAAATAACTAACATATAACTCTAATATTTAATGTATATATTTTATTATTATTATTGAAGAAGATAAGAAAATATATGGTGGATGCATGTGCATAGTAACAATAATGGAAAAGATAACGAAAGACATAACGGTAGGGGTATATTTGTCCAAAATGTTATGTAGTACAACTTTTATAGCATAATGTACAAAAAAACTTAACGGAAAAAACGGACATAAATGAGGGGTATAACCTTTTATTCACATTTATTATGTTTTTAGATATGTGATACAGGCATATTGGAGATTTGAAAAAATAAGAATCTAAGAAAATTGAAACGAATCAAATGTTTGAAATAACTTTCCTGAATATTCAACTGTTATAATTCTAAGGTAACACCAAACATCTTAATTAATTTTTCAAACAAAATTATTTTTCATCAAATATATTCCCTGCAATTATTTTTCTCAATAATTCAAATGATGAGAAAGTAACAAACGACCTCTAAGAATTTAAATGCAAAATTTTTATTATCTAATCAATCTTATATAGAAAAGAACATTAATATTTCAAAAAATCAATAAGAGTTTACAAGAAGAATTTCACATATAACGAGTATTGAAGTCTCAATCATATACACAAAAAAAAATTATGAATTCATATACTATCATTTAATTACATAACTCTTTAATTATTCTTTGAAAACATCAGTAAGCCAATTATAATCATGTTACTTAAAATAAGTTAAGTTTTACTGATTCATCAATGATAAGCAATACTACATTAAGAAGAGTTTATTATTTATTTTAATATGAAAATTATAGTTATAAAATGATTTTATTTTCGATTATAACAATCTACAATAATACTCATCTTTACTATTATTTTTATCACGAGTTAAAAATACTCCTTTTGATTATATTAAAAATAATCATTTTTATTTTATATTAATTAACTTTCATATTTAAAAATTATATTAAATTATTAACTTGTTCTAATTTTTATATTTCACCTTAATTTAGCCGCGGAATGTACGTACTATAATTAGTTTTAAAATAAAAATGAGTTAAATTTTATATAATTCGTAAGATTTAATTCCATTTTTTGTCCTAGATTTATAAGTGATATTTCACTTTTAGTTCTTTTTTATTAGAACATCCACTTTTGGTCCTAATATTATTATGACATGACTAGTTTTGGTCCTCTATCAACAAAATCGTTGAAATGTCATTAAATACATGGATATTTAGATCTTTTTTATACAAAGTAGGTAGACCCACTATATTTTTTATGTTTATTTTTTTTTAAAAAAATCCATTATTGAATATCGAAATGTGTTTGTATTTAACGAAATTTAAACTATTTTGTTGATAGGAGACCAAAAATGGTTATGTCACAATAATACTAGGACCAAAAGTGAATGTTCTGATAAAAAAAAATGACTAAAAGTAGATTGCCGCCTATAATATAATTCTAGGACCAAAAATGAAATTAACTAAAAAATAATTCGTAATTAACTTGTTCTTTATCGAGGAGGGTATGGATTTTTTATGTTTTTTTTTTTTGAAGGAACGAGGAGGGTATGAATAAATAAACGTTAATTAATATTCCGTCCAAATTAACTCATACTTTAAAGTCAACAATTTTGACGAAGATTGAAAGGTTGCATTCTGGCCGAATTAAAATATAACCCTCTGAAATTGCCCCCTCTAGTCGCAATACATGAGCTGCTAATCAATCATTTATACTTCACAATTAAAAAAAAAAAAAAAAACTTAATGCATTAAATTAGATAAAAGAGTATCAACAAGATAAAGAAGGGAGAGTGCTCAATTACTCACCACAACCTGACACAGAAACAGCCTTCCAAACTATATTGTGGACGACGCGATTCGCAAAAAAAAAAAAAAAAAAAAAAAGTTCAATTAAATAAGCATTTATTGGGCCAAGGATTTTGTGGTCTAGTGGTACCAAGTTACTCATTTATATAGGAAGTTGTGGGTTCGAGTTTCACTGGAGGCAATATTGACTCTTTGTGTTTCAATTTGTTGAGAAAGTATACTCGATGTTGTGAAAGTGAACTCTTGAGTGTTATAGTGAACTTAGATTTTGCTATACGTTTAAAGATTTCAAGATGTTTAAAATAATGTTTTCTTTAAAATTCTACTTAACTAGCAACAATTACATATATAAATTAAAATATCCAAATAGAACTCCAAATACAGTGGAATTTATATACACACACATATATAGGGTCCAGGTGCAGGTATAGCTTCCAGTGTAATTGTACGGTTACACACCTTAAGTACACAAACCACACACCTTAAGCTAAGAATACAAACCACACATCTAAAATTTTTAAATGGTGTACCTTCAGTATACAAACTACGCACCTTAAGCATACAAACAAAACACGTTAAGTACACAGACCACACACCTTAAGCTAAGAATACAAACCACACATCTAAAGTTTTTAAATGGTGCACCTTCAGTACACAAACTACGCACCTTAGGCACACAAACAAAGCACTTTAAGAACACAAACCACGCACCTAAAGTTTTAAAATGGCACATCTTAAGTTTCAACACTGACGCACCTTAAGAACACAAACCACGCACAAGAACCCATATATATATATATATACACACACACACACACACACACATATATATATATGAAATTGTGGAGTTACCTTTAAGTGCATCAGGTTGGCCAAATTAAGGTGGAAAGTACTAGCTATATTGATTTTTTTAACTGACCCTATTACATTGTAGTATTTGAGTTAATTCACCTCCAGTGAGGCTCGACCTCATGACCTCCCATATGGAGAGTCATTACATGTATGTGCGAAGGTGAATATTAATGAATGATTTAATTTTAATATAAGAAAATAGATTTCCCAATTAAACAACATAATATCTAATGATAATGGAAAAAATCAAAAGAGCCAAATTTCATGACAGTCCAAAATTTGTATTCTATAGCCCTTCATCCTCCGCAAGTCACGTTGCACTCAGTTTAGTGATCAAAATTGTCAATCTTTAATCAACACAAAAACCACCAGTGGGGTTGGGAGAAGAATTTTTGTTTTCATACTAAATATAATAACAGCTCAGCTCGTTGCAATTATAAATAATAAATACTTGTTAAATATTTTATATATTATTAATATTCACCTTACTACATTGTGGTTAAGCGGCATAACTGTATCTCTCATTGTAACAGAGTTAGTAGTAGATAATAAAAAAATTTCACCTTACCAAACCAACTCTTCCTCATTTTTCACTATTAAAATGAAACGGTCTATTCCAGTTTTATATCTTGACTGTTTTGTTTTGGTTTGGTTTTTTGTTTTGTTTTTTTTTTTTTTAAAGTTTAAAATCCATCAAATTTAGTTCTTAATTACTAAAAAAGAAAATTATATTTTTAGTTTTTTTTAGTACTACTGACTCTGTTACAATGTAGTATCTGTTCATAGCTACTTTCTTAACCTACTGAAGCACCCACTTCAATCATCCATGTGGGAATGTAAATCGGGACACTGGGGTGCCACTAGACCACAAGCTCTTTAGCATATTTTTAGTTTCTTAATTATAAAGTAAATATAATTTTTGTCCATAATTAATTTAGTTCTGAACATTCGATGTTATTTTGGACAAAAAGCTACTTATGCTTTTGGCATGAGCTATCAACCAAACAATGTTTAACCCCATGAACTAAATACACCTTACATATAACAATGTTACACATATAACAATGTCACAGTAATTGATGACTACAATTGGAATTTGGTTGTTTAGTATATTACTGCACTGGAGTTTGGTACGCTGGTGCTAGCTTTTTCCACATTAATATTTCTAGAATCAGCATACAATTTTGCTGAATTTACAAGCATGCTTAATTATTGCTTCCTCACTGACCAAGTATAGTATAGATATAGAAACATTTATTTCAACAAGCTAAGTCAACATGGGTCTCCACTCTCCAGCAGCCCAGCTTCATGGTTGGCAGGGAGCCCCACCCCCCTTTGAAAACCCAGCAAAAAGACACAACCTAGTAAATGATTTCCATGACTTCTAATCCTTATTGATTTTCATGGTACATAAGAATTTCTTAAAACTGTCGTACCACAGCTCAGAATCTCTTCGAGTATATAACCGCGGTGCGCCCCTAACATTTCACAATCAAATCCAACCAAACCAAAACCAAACCGAACTGAGAAGAGATGCCGGGGTTTTGCTTTAGTCAGGCCGTGGCTCATGTTAGAGCCCGCTCGCCTATTCAACCATACAAGAAGTCGGTCCATCTGATGGCGGGCGATGACAAGACGACCGAGTTTTCTAGCAAAAACAGCACGGAGATGAGCTTCAACGGTAGCGATCAAAGGCTGGAAGGTGAAGGTAGGAATAATAACAGAGTCATGGTTGTGGTTGATATGAGCATTGAAGCAAAAGGTGCTCTGCAATGGGCACTCTCTCACACTGTTCACACCCAGGATACCATTATTCTCCTGCTTGTAACCAAGCCCTTCAAACAAGGTAATAAACTTCTCTCTTTCTGCCCAAAATTTGCTTTAATTTCTTCCCCATATTGTTATAGCGAAATGACGGGGTTTTGTATAACAGGTGAAAGCTCCTGCAACTGCGAACTCGATCAAAGGGCATACGAGCTTCTTTGCTCCATGAAAAATATGTGCCAAACAAGGAAACCCGGGGTTAGTGATCTAATTCTTGCTCTTCCTGCACCATTTACCTCAAAATATCAGAGTAAACTCCAATTCTTGAAAACAATAAAAAGTTTCTAGGGGTAACACCCCCATGACCTTTTTGCATGGCTCTGATACCAAATTAAAGCATGTGCTCCATCTCAACTAAAAGTCTAAGCTGATAGTTGGACTGCACATATTATATTTATGCTCGCACTGTAAATCTGCAAGCATGGAAATTTACCTGTCATTATGTCTGATATAAAAAAAACAGCCAAAAGATTTTGTTTATCATCTCTTAAACATTACACGTTTGGCACTAAAATTCCACAATGTTCATGGAGTAGGTGCAAGTGGAGATAGTAGTGCAAGAAGGAAAGGAGAAAGGAGCAGTGATTGTTGAAGCAGCTAACCAGCAAAAGGCTTCTTTGCTGGTGTTGGGACAAAGGAAACGGTCCGTGATGTGGCGGATGCGTACTATGTGGTCGGGGAAAAGGGCTCAGCAGTCGAAGGTTGTGAGCTATTGTATTCAGAATGCGGGCTGCCTGGCAATTGCAGTGAGGAGGAAAAGCCGGAGACATGGAGGATACCTGATCACCACTAAGCGTCACAAGGATTTCTGGCTTTTGGCATAGTGGAAGTGATAACAAGTGAAAAGTTGAGGTTGTAAGTTGTAACTCCATTTTGTAGGGAATATATATATATATATAGTTTCTTTCTCCATTGAAAATCCCCAAGCTCAGACATCTGGTGTCAAGGCATCAGAGTTGCTGCACAAGAGAAAAGAACAGAGTTTTATCAGTTTCTATAACCAAAGATTAAGCTAGTAGTGAGAATACACAATTGCTATTTTATATTTATCTTCGGCGACCATCAGAATTTTGTTAAGAATTCTACATTGATAAAATAATAGATCAGAGAATATATGAGTTTATAAGGCCATGAGTTAAACTAACTAATTGGTTAAATCCAATCTTTTAGTATGGTTTGCTATTCTTCCTCATCCCTTCCTTTTTGTATGGAGGCGCAAACCATACCATTTGCCAGCTAACATGACCAAAGATCCAATCAATTAGCTACTTGCTGAACAAGCATGAGGTTGGACCTGAACCGGGTGAACACAAAGTGGTCCGGACAAGCTCAAATACTATGTTATAATTTAAGATTGGACGGAATTTAGTCAACTAGGTTGTAATGCAGATGGGCAAAATCATACTAAAAACTAAATCCAATCAATTAACTAATTTAACCATGACCTTATAAACCCATATGTTTTTCTCTTATTTTTCGACGTGGACATTTAACAAATACAAATAGGAAAATTGAATAATAGTCAAATTGGTCCCTCAACAGTAGTGGTGAGCAAACGCAATCCGAACTTCTGACCAATTATTGCCAAATTAGTAACTGATTGAGTGGTACCAATTCATTTCCTCAACTTAAAAAATGGATTCAGATTTCTTTCTCCAAGTCAAAATCAATGAACACCAAGGCAAACCAGAATGTGTCCCTGAACCACTGAATCAACACAGTAATGTCAACTTCACAAATTCAACAACCAAAAGTACCAAGACATAAAATTGCTATGGAGTAAAACAGACATTAGAAATTAACTTTTAACTTTTAAAGCAACTGGTGAAGAAGGATGGTTAGTGAAGAAGGGAGAATTAATTACGTTTTGAAACGTTATTGTATCGAAACTAACCGCTCCATCACATGAGAGATTAACTTGACAACGATTAGCGGAAAGCAAGGGCTATAATGCTCACCACTTCACTTGAGGGATTGGTTTTACCATAATTGAAGAACAAAAAATGCAATTTTACTTCGAGAATCCAGTTAATAACAGACCAAATCTTATTACTTTGATTCCTCAACTTCAAATCGGAGTATTCGCCAACATGATTAAATAATAATAATAATAATACCATGTTCAAAATTCATACCCAAAGCTAATAGATTTCCAGAAAAAATTAAACATAAACAAAAATGCGTGAGATTTGAAAAATGAGAAATTAGCAGAGAGGGTTAAAGGGCACGCCAAGGGAGAGGCAGAGCCGAAGAACTAAGCACCGAGTTTTGGCGGAAGGTGACGGACGAGAGAGGGTGCGACAGAGACAAACCGCCAAAGATTTAGGCCTTGTTTGGTTAGTAGCGGATCCGCCAATTTTTGGCGGATCCGCCGTTTTCAGCGTTTTGACCATGGTCAAAACGCTGAAAACCTTGTTTGGTTAATGGCGGTTTGGAGTAGCGGATTTGCTCCAAACCGCCAATATACAAAACGCTGCATATAGCAGCGTTTTGCATTTGGCGTTTTGGGGAAAGTATTACTTTCCCCAAAACGCCCTTATATATAAAAAAAAAAATTTAAAACTTACAGTTTGCCCAGCGCACCGCCTGCGCTGGGCAAACTGATTGAATGAAAAATGGAGCCTTGAGGCTCCTTTTATAGGACCCTCAAGGCTCCACTCCCCACTTATCCCACCGATGTGGGATAAGTGGGGAAACAAAGGGGAGCCGTGTGGCTCCCCTCCCCCCACCCCCCTCCCCTTTTTTATTTTTTTTTTGTTTTTTTAATTTTAAAACATTATTATTATTGTTATTATATATATATATATATATATATATATATATATATATTATGTATACCCTTTTGGTCATTTTACATGTTAACCGCTAATCTAAACAGCTAATTTTACCAAACATCTTTTTACAAACTGCTAATACAATCCACTGGTCAAACCCGCTAATATAATCCGCTTTTTGATAACCGCTAACACAATCCGCTACCGCTAAAATCTAACCGCTGATAACCAAAAAATTAAACATAAACAAAAATGCGTGAGATTTGAGAAATGGGAAATTAGCAGAGAGGGTTAAAGGGCACGCCAAGGGAGAGGCGGCAGAGCCGAAGAACTAAGCACCGAGCTTTGGCGGAAGGTGACGGACGAGAGAGGGTGCGACAGAGACAAACCGCCAAAGATTTACTATTCTGTACGATATTATTTACGAGAGCTTTTCCATTTTAATATTTATGGCGGGAAAATCAAGATAAGCAATGTGNCATTTTAATATTTATGGCGGGAAAATCAAGATAAGCAATGTGAGACACGATCGGTTTAAATTTGGATTTAGATCCCTATATTACGCATAATTACTCCCTCTCATAAAATTTCAAAGTTCATATTTTCATTGAGATCCATAAGTTGAAGATAACTAATCATCAAGTATCACATCATGTAGTAAAAGTGAAAGTGAAAGAGTAAAAATATAGAAAATATATAGTATAGTAGAACTCAATTACTAAACACCCTGAATTTCCCTTCTAACAAAAAGGAACAGAAAAATTTTATTTTGGGCATAAGATTCATTTTAGTATACTATAAAGGTTTTTTTTAGTAAATTGAATATTCATTTTCTAAATCTTCATTTTAAGTTTTATTTTTAGTGAAAAAAAAAAAACAAATACAATTATAACATGTTAATGAGTTATTATAAATGAATCATTTTTTTTAAAGGGAATATAGTGTGACTTAAAAATAAATAAAAATTTAAAAGGTGGATCATGGTCCGCACAACGTTGTGTGGACCATGGTCTAATACAATGTTGATTTTTTTTCTTTTGTCAGTGTAATTAACTAATTGTATATCACATAATAGATGTGTATAAATTGTCAAATGTAACAGTGATATAATTAAAATAATACTTTAGTGTTGCTATAATAAAATTAATGTGTGTGCAAAATGAAATTAAAAATCATAACTCATACAATAACATATATTGTTAAATAAACGTGAAATATAATTAAAATGATACTTCAACGTTATTTGCCTAGTCACCAAAGTCAAAGTTGATATATATTGAGAGTGGCACAATAAGCTAAGACATCTAAATTTCAAGGCAAGTTACAAATTGGCACACAAAATAGATATTAAATTGGACATAATAACAAGAATTTATAAAATAGATATAGATAATATTATCTAATAATTTTTTTAGATTAATATAAAAACCTATAAAATAGTATATGATATAATTAAGGAGAATTAAATTGGACCTAATAACAAAAAAATTATAAAATGTTAATCCATTAGACTTAATAGTAATTAATTACCAATCAAATTTTCTTTAGATGCAAGTAGATTTTTAAAAACGGATAGAAATATGATTCAAATAGCCCTTGAACTATTTAGGAAAGTGTAGTTAGGCGCCAGAATTGAAAACACATTAATTAGATACTTGAACTTAAAAATTTACAATTAATCTATTTTGACTTGTTATTGTAGGTAAACTCCGTGTAAAAGGTGTATGGAATGCCACATATTTATATTTTGTTGAATTGGATGTCTAATAATAATAATGTTATTATTATTAATAATTTTATTTTTTCAATAATGATAATAAATATTTTTAATTAGAAATTTATGCTGCCCACTAGTAAGAGTGGGGGCTTGGATATGAGGACAAAATGGGAGAAGGTCGAGAGATGGTAGGGGTAGAACGAGTATCAAGATGGTCAAGGTTATCCAGGTCGAAGGACCTGCATCCCCAGGTTGAGAAGGCTCGGCGGTCTCGCTATCCTCAGTGAATTACAATAGACTTCTAAAAAATGTTCGACCTCCTTGATGATGGTGTCGTACGATGACACCGAGAACGAACCGACCTCGACCATAGCGTCGTAGTCCCTGACCAAAAGATTCTAGCTATCTAAGTCGAACATGTTGACCCTTCCTCTAAAAGGAAGACGGAGGGGGAAAAGTTTAGTGAACGAGCGTAAATCAAGAGAAGCAGTAACGCCTAAGACTAACAAGACTAAAGGCTTAAGAACGTAGATAAATTAAAGTATTAGATAGCGAATTCGAATCGAGAATGTTAATTAGGAGCACTCAACTTGGTGTAGCTTGTTGAAATCCTTGTATTCAAGCTTGGGAAGCTCTCGAAATCTTGCAAGGGAAAAACATGATTTTCGCTTACTTGTATTTATAGACGAAGGAGGCGGGAAGATTTGAAATTTGAAATGAATCCCTAGACGGGCAACCCCAGTGACACATGTCAATTGAGTGAATCCGAGCGGTGATCTGCATGGTTTACCATAGGCCGACGCTGCACAAAATCAGGACATGGACTAGGGGGGCTACTTGATACCGACCAGACCAGAAGACATGCACATGGTTTACCATAGGCCGACGCTGCACAAAATCGGGACATGGACTAGGGGGGCTACTTGATACCGACCAGACCAGAAGACATGCACTAGTAATAACGCATGAACCTAGCTCGATGACTATTGTAATTAACCAGCTCGAGAGCCTCTGACCTCTGGTCTTGATTTCCCACGTTGCACAAAAGGGGGCTACTTGATACCGACCAAACCAGAAGACATGCACTAGTAGTTGATTTCCCACGTGACCAAACCAGAAGACATGCACTAGTAGTTGATTTCCCACGTTGCACAAAAGGGGGCTACTTGATACCGACCAGACCAGAAGACATGCACTAGTAGTTGATTTCCCACGTTGCACAACCAGAAGACATGCACTAGTAGTTGATTTCCCACGTTGCACAAAAGGGGGCTACTTGATACCGACCAGACCAGAAGACATGCACTAGTAGTAACGCTTGATCCAGCTCGAGAGCCTCTGACCTCTGGTCTTGATTTCCCACGTTGCACAAAAGGGGGCTTGATTTCCCATGTAATTTTGTAATTAACAAACTCCGGGAGGCAAAAGGGGGCTTGATTTCCCATGTAATTTTGTTGGGTTCTCCCAAAATTCTTCCCCACAAAGAGAGCTCACTTGCCACTTGAGCTACCCCATTGGGTTAAATACAATATTATTATAATTAAGGAATTAATTATATGTACTAATTGGTTGAAATTAATGTACCAAATTATTAAATATTTATTGCTATTATTACGTGATATAATTGTCTTACTTACACTTTCCTTTGAAAAATCATACAAATTATATTTTATATATATATAGGATTTGGATCCAGTGAGACCACCTATTTTAGACGAGATCATGAGATTAAATCCTGGTCAGTTATTGTCTTTTTTTAATGGTACAGATTTGATGGGATTTTTAGATTATTTTAATTAATTATGGTATGAAGTGGGGTTGTTTAGTCTTTTTACAATTTAGTGTATTTATTACCATTTTAATTTAAGTTTTATTTTTAATTGTTTCCATTTATTTGATTGGTGTTTCCAATTCCCAGTCATAGCTTCCCATTTGATTTTGTCTTCTTTTTTATTTTCTCTCTCCCAAAACCCATTTGTCGCTATCGTATGCCTCTCCGCAGGCCCCGGAGTCGTCGGCTTGTGCACAACAAAAATACTCCATGGCTGGTTCTTCTTCAAGGCGGTCCAAGCAGCTTAGGAGGAGTTCGTTCGGTGGCGTTCCAGGTATTTATTATTTGTGTGGGTTTGAGGTTTGGTCAGTTTTTGTGTTTGGGTATGGGTGTGCGACGGTGATTGGTGTCTTGTGTATCGGCGAAGAGCAGTGGCCATGGAAGTTGTGGGTACGGCGGTGGTGCGGCGGGTTGGGGCGGTCTTTGTTTATTACTTTTCTTTTTGTTGGTTTCTGTTTACGATTTTGGTTGTTTGGACATGATTTTTTTTCTTTTGTTCAATCCATCTATTCATCCACTATGATTTAGAGAAGCCCTTTGAGAATTTGAGAGCTTATAGTCAATAGGATAATAAAAGATTGAAAGGTGTAGGTCATTAGGGTTCATTCAAATGCGCAATTAATCTGTTGTCCATTCTTTTTCATCATAATAATTATATGGACCAGGACAATTCTGTCTACATCGTGGACAGTTAATTTACATCGTTATTGAATTAGCTATGTCACATCTACACACACAATTCTGTCTCTACGTGTGATTTATCTCCCAATTTTTGCATTTGAAAGTCATGTTCATATTAACGCACGCATCTACCACTAAATTTGCGCACACACCATTACACACCCACGCACATACTGTCATGGCCAAATACACGAATCAATTTATTGCACCAGTAAAATGCACACTCCGTTACCCATCAACGCACAGACTCCAGTGTTAGAACCAGCAACACTAACTTTGTAATTGTTCGTTAGTCAGGTGCATAAAGTCAATTGTTTCAATTAATTCGTGGTCTTTGTTTGTCTTGTATTAGCGTTGTAGGAACAAACGTCATATGCCCCCACACAAAAATAAATAAAATTTTATACCAATCTACTTCCAGTGAAACGCACACAGCTCCACTAGCGTTCGCACATGCATGTCGCATGTGGTATATCACACACGTTTACCATCATTATTTTCATATATGGGCATTGGATTATTCGTTCAGTGAAATGCACACTCCGTTACCCATCAACGCACAGACTATAGTGTTAGATTCCCTTTTTAATTGTGGTTTTGTGTAGATACATAATGATAGGATCATAGGAAATAAAATAAAGGTAGATGAGAAATTCACACCTTCAAAATTCTAAGAAAAAAGGAAAAAGGGAAAAATATGATTCTGAACTTAAATGCCCAATTTTTCATATGATGGGAGAGAAATCTAATGCTCTTATTTTTCGTAGTGGGGATTTTTTTTTTTTTTGTGATGTAATAGAAATATTTTTTCATGTTGGGGTGTGTGTGTATGGATATAGGGAATAAGTGTGATGTTGATCATTTTTCACTGTGTGCGAGTCAGTCTTGGCGTGTGTGCGTAGTCTAGCAACATATTTTAGTGTATGCATTTTAGTTTTGCGTAGTCTAGCAACATATTTTAGTGTATGCATTTTAGTTTTGAAGTATATGCCTACAGGTAGTGGTGTATGCATTTTAGTTTTGAAGTATATGCCTACAGGTAGTGGTTGAGTGTGTGCATGATTGGGATTATATTATGAAATAAGTGTGGTGATGTTTGAGTTCATAATTAAATATTGTTGTGCATATAATATTACATGCACATATTGGCATATGTAGGTGTGTGCATATCAATTTTGTGTGCGTGCAATTATGCCCAATTAGCTGAAATGTTTGTATGTGTAGGCAATAACAAGGGCTCAGGTAAGAGCCTAAAATCAGCAAAGGAACTAGACGCTCAAAGAGTGTGTCCCAAAAGTGTGTGTTGAACTTGCAACCAGTTGGCTCACCACCATAGTCAGAATTGTCCCAAAATGTAGATATAGAGTTGTAATTTCATTTTTTTTTTCACTTGAACCGTTATTGTAAACAAAATGTATTTTTTAACTGATTAATAAAATAACCGCCCTAGCATCATTATGATTTTTAAATCATCAAGTGAATTGATATTTCAATTAGATATGTGCATTTTATGTGTGATAGTCTTTGCATAATATAAATCCCACAGCCTCCATGCCCTACCCTGTGCAGTTGCGCACATTTGCACACACCCCCACTCCTAACGCACACGACCCACATAGGAACCCACCGTAGAAACGGATTAATACATCATTTTGCACACCTCTCATGGATGAAATGCACACGCAGTAAACAGAAAATTCAACAAAACAAAAAACGCACTACCTGGACGCACACAAGCATGAAAAAGTTCTCGTGCAAGACACATATACATTAAGTCCTTTTCACACGCCCAATCCCACACACGCACACAATACTCAGATTCTTGCACACGCCAAGAGTCACACTCGCACACACCTACGGATCTCCTAACAATATAAAATAATCACTGTAATCAAAACTATCCAAATATTTTATTGTCTTATCAGTAATTTGCACTAACCACAAAAATCGAGCGCACTCGCGCCAATTTGTCCCACTTCCAAGACCCATATTAAGCCACAATCTTACACACGCCCAAATTCTCAAATGCACACACCTTCATTACAACAACCAAAGAAAATCCAACAATGACAAGTACAAGAATACACAAAGAGCATGCAAAACCCTTTATTACACCCGAATTCACAAGTTCAGACACCTACGTATCCCATAATATTCAAAATTACATAGCTAAACAAAACATTTCAAACCCTTAATTGTCTTATCAATAATTTGCACGCACTTCCCAAGAAAATGCACACTACTTTCAAGAATCGCACGCGGGTGGCCGTGTGTATGTGATAAAATATTTTCTCCCATTGTGTACTTATTACACCCAATCACATTTGCACAAACAACCAAGAACGATCGCACACGCGTCACGAAGGTCCACATGCAAGATTCATGTTCTAGCAGACTTATGCACCCACCTGAATTCACGAATGCACACACCTACGAATCACATTATATTAAAAAAAAAAACGTGATTGGTCATGTGTGTGTGTTAAAATATTCTCATAAACACGGAATGAACACTTTACCCCTCAAATTAACCTAATACACTCGAATCAAGGTTGCACCAACCCACTAAACCGGTTGCACACGCCACTAAAAAGGCCACATGTTAGAATCCTATTCCAACAGTCTTTTGCACACACCTAACACAATGAATGCACACACCTACGAACCATAAATAGATTAAAAGTTCAGACCAAACATCTGATTTGTTTTCTTTCTTTTGTCTCACAGTTTTCCTATTATCATCACACACACAAAAAAACATATATATATAATGGTTTACCATGATTAGGATCCTTAATATATGGAAATTATTATATTTCATTTATTTCAATTTTCAAATATCATAATCAAATTACAATTCCATCCTTATGAATTAATTTTGTCCTAATATAATTGATATTTTAATATCAATCCTAACCATTCATTCTATTTTTATAAATGGTTGAGATGGGATCTCATGATCTCATCTAATAGGGTGATCTCATAGGATCCAGCCCCTATATATATATATATATATATATATATATATATATATATATATATATATATATATATATATATATATATATAAACAAACTAAGGTATAATATTATTATAATTAATGAATTAATTCTATGTACTAACTTACCGAAATAACCTAAATCATATATGGGAACAAAATAGTTTTAAATCAAGTAATTTAAAACAACATTAAAATAGAGTTTAATTATATATTTTTTAATAGATTAATTTCTTTTTAAATTATTTTTTCTTTTTTTTCCATACTTATTTTAGTGATAATATAATTGCCTAAATCATATGAAAATATCAATTTTTTAAAGATAATTGCAGACAATCGAGTCATATATTATTCAATTAATTTGGTAGTACTTTTGCACTAATCTTATAATCAAATAAATGTATACTTTCAAATATTTGAATTGTTTATAATTTTATTTTTAATTTTATTATCTAAATATATAATAAAAAAAATATTATTGGTGCATCACACGGGTAATTTACTAGAATATTATTATGGGCCCAAACCCTTAAAATAGTGCAAGTGCGCTAAATAATTACAAGGGAGTAAACCAAGCCCAACCAAAGAATAATTGACCCACTTAACTTGAAAGCAAGTTGGAAGGTGCCAACCACTAAGCCAGACCAACTAGCTAAACCGCCAATCATTATTGTGTGGACCATGGTCCACATAGTTGTGTGGACCATACTATTAAATAATGTACATTCAATATAAAAATAATGTACATTCAGTATAAAAATAATGTACATTTAGTACATTAAAAATGTACATTTTATTATGGTCCACACAGCTGCGTGGACCATGGTCCACACAATAATTTGCCCTAAACCGCATATATCTTCTTCTCCCAAACTAGACCACATATATCAACACTAGACTAGGTGGAGATGGCTCGTTGAAAAAGATCAAATAATGCCTAGATGCTACAAAATCCACCTTTTTATACTACTCCAAGAAGCCAAATACCCAAGTAGACAATTTTTAGATGTGGACCAATGTCTACCATGCACATAATGGATATTATCCATATTACGTACATGCAATTAATATATTATGGACCAAAATGCTAAAAAAAAAAAAAACACATTCATACACATGTCATTGTCAACTGACAAGTTTCATGCTATTGCTACGTCACAAAACAAATCTGGTAGGTCTCCAACTGCAAAAATTGCCTCGCACCTTCCTTCGTCTACCTTCATCACCTCTATCTAGCATGACCACCTTCCTTGCATGCTGCCCAACTAGCTCATTCACTCCATTGACTACATCCGACCCAATTGTCACTGCCTTCCCTGTGTGTAGCCCAATTGGCCTAGTTGTCATGGTCCGTATAACCACCTTCTGCCTTCCCTGCATGCAACTCGACTAACATATTTGTTGCCTTCCCTATGTGCGGCCCATTTGAGCCAATTGTCGCCTTCCCTATGTGTGGTCCAGTTGGTTTGGGCTATATCATTTAGCCTACCCGTCGCCTTTCTAGTGTGCAACCCCCGACTAGTACGTTGTTTTGCTCATTCAATTTTTTATACTCCTTTTTTGGTCTGATCTCATTAGAATCTCGTAAGTTGATTCAATCTCTTCTTTGCGGCAATGAATGAATGCTAGGCCTGACATCCGATGAACCAGGGTTAGCTCCTATTATTGGGGCGTCTCCCTTAACAATGAGGGTGTTAGTTCGCTCCCTCACCTCTTCTAGTTGTGACACCAAGGTGGGTCAATGGGTAGTCCCCCCCCAAACACGACACACACACACACATTCTCCAAACTTAAACTATATATTTTTTGGTGAGATGTATAATTTAGATTGATTTTTGATTCATATCAAATTTTAAATTTACTCCAGTTGAGTATTTTACTACTTATATTTGTAATAAGGTGTGTTAATTTGTGAGATTTATAATGTGTTATATGTGGTAATAATTATTTAAATTAAAATATATTTTGTGATTTATTCATGACAAGTATTTTTTTTTTAAAGTCTACTTTTTATAAATCATTTATTCAATGTAGTTTACAAGTTTATATTATATTTTATCGTATTAAAATTAATTTAAAAAAATTTGAAGTTGATTTAACTAAAAGGAAAAATATTTATGAATATAATAATATCAATAGGGAATAGACATTGACATGTGGTTTATATTTTTTTCTTTAATATATATTAAAACTATTTTATTCAATTTATTATGTTTAATATTTTTAAAACATTTCAAAGTGCTTTAACATTTTGCCTAATCAATTATATTTCTGACTCCGCCCCGAATTCAACCATATATGATTATTTATTTAACTAGTTTTTTATACGCGCATTGCGCGAATGAGTTAATGCCCAATGTTTATATTTAAATAAATATTTGAAAGTATATCAATGCAAAATTATATATGAGAAGTTTATATATGGGTAATTGAATGTCGAATTTTTTTATTTAAATATCTAACTCAAAGTATATGAATCTAAGATAATATAGAAAATTCATTATAATTATTACTAAAATAAATGTTTGCAACCTTGTAAAATCGATAGTCTAAATATTTGGTCTAAAAATAATAGTCTAAATAAATACTAATTTTCATTTGAATTTTTCTAAGTGCTCTTAATTATTGTCATTGTCTAGTCTCTTCATCTTTACTATTTATTCTCTTCCTTTTTGTTGGTAGTGTGTTATTTGCAATTCGGTTATTGTTGGTAGCATAGATGACAACGTCATGCAATGAGATTATGATATAGGAGCTATGGACTTTCCTTTAGGTGTTCTGCTTGGGGTTCATTTGGTTCAACCATTATTATTGAATGAGTTATTGTGGATAAAGAAATCCCTAGTTTAAGAAAAAAGATTAAATAAATTAATAAAAAATTAAAAATTTAAAATATTATATATTCCAAAGATATTAAAAGGTAGTTTCTCGCTTCAATTTGCTGGGTAATGGGTTATTTGAGTACTTTCATTGTCAACAAATCCCCCAAGTAGTTAATATGATTGGTTTCAAACTATTCTTTTTTATTTTTTTTCATGGTATTAAAGAAATACATATGTATCATTTTTTGGTGTAACTACTAATTTATTTAATTCAATAAGAGTAAAATAGAGCGATTCCACTTCAATTTGTTGGGTTATTTGAGTACTCTCTTTGTCAACTAATCCCCAAGTAGTTAATATAATTAGTTTCAAATTATTTTTAAATTTTTTTTCATAGTATTAATAAAATACTTGGTAAATAAATATATAACATTATTTTATACTATAACTTTGATATTTAATTACAAGATATTGTAAAAATAAAATAATGGACAATATAATGAATATCAATTGATAAATTTGAATGTAAAGAATCTTTGCATGAGAGAAAATAAAGACAATATAACTGATGAAATTATTTCTCTTATTTAATTTAATTTTTTGATAATGAATAATTTTTTTAAATAAAGGTATTGTAGATACATAATTATAAATTAAAGAAATACATATGTATCATTTTTTGTTGTAGCTACTAATTTATTTCATTTATCATTTAATAAGAGTAAATAGAGTGAGAAACTTAATTATGTCAAATTTGATTGAGATGAGGTTCGAACCTAAGACATTTCTTATAGGAATTAATGGGTAAGTTAAAAGTTAACGGAATATTAACGGAGAAGAGAATATTTAACGGATAATCATAAAAGTAAGGTTAAATTATGTAATCTCTATGAATAATATTAATATGAATTATCTTAACCATCTATTTGATTAAATAATTCATCTGAACCATCTATTTAATTAAATAATTTGACCGCCATTTTTTCTACCCATTTGATGCTAACTCTCTTTGGCTCTTATTATTACAGTAGATATATACAGAGGAAGGGACACATGGTAACCATGTGCTATAATGTCCTCCTTTGCATAATTGCCTAATTGGCTTGTACACGAACAAAATGAGACCATCCCTACGTTGTTCAAATTCCATAAGCTGACAATTCATGTTTCGAAATGCCTTGTATGGTAAAAGTCGATTAGTTGCCTTTAGTAGCATCTCAACGCACACTGTAATCCCATCGCCACTCCTCTTTTCTCTTCTCATTCCTGTGATTTTTCTCACCTCGGCACTCGAGTAACCCCACAGCCCAAAGATCAATTCCAGATTTTTCAGCCCACAGTGGGTTGCTTGATTGAATTGAGATATGGGTTTGCTTCAAGATCATTAGCTTTAGGCTGAAAAGAGTGGGAGGATCGTTTTGGGATTGTTGATTTGGTGGCGGCGGCTTTTCTGGATTCAATCTCTGAGATGGGTCCGTTGGAGTTCTTGCTCCGGTGGTGAATTGTGGAAGAGGGCGCTGAAAAATGCGGCGGCGGGCGGCCGATTATCGGCGCCCGGTTCGGAGGAGGCTCTCTTGTTGGATCTGGGCGCTGCTCGGAATATTCTTGATCGCAGGTTTCTTTTTGTTTATTATGCATCATCAGCATGATCGTGAGGATCACGTAGAACAGCCAGTTTTGGTAAGCCTACGTTTTCTTTCTTGCTGGAATATTAGATTCGAT
Organism: Ipomoea triloba; assembly: GCF_003576645.1. Classification (NCBI taxonomy): domain Eukaryota; kingdom Viridiplantae; phylum Streptophyta; class Magnoliopsida; order Solanales; family Convolvulaceae; genus Ipomoea; species Ipomoea triloba. The sequence goes on along the minus strand of NC_044926.1, from coordinate 10,825,439 downwards.
ATGTTTATTATCCCGTAATGTTGAAATGTTTGTTATTTTTTATTCCCTTCATTAGATTGCTAGTTTAGGTTTAGATGCATTATCTAATTTGAGTTTTGCAATAAGGAGGCTTTTCTCTCTGTGATAGGAGTAGAATGGTTATAAGCAATGGTGTTCAGTATTATATTTCTGCATTTAATCTGTACTATATGTATAAGTTACTATGATTACGTTGTGATGATCCGTAAACTCAATGCTATGATGGTTGTTGTCTTTCTCGAGTACCATTTTGTTAGCCTTCACTGTTGAAATTATGCTTTTGTGCATTGATTTAGCAAGGGAAAAGTGCAAATATCAGTTTGATCTGTTTTATATCAGTGATATTTATTAGTATGAAACTCCAAATATTGGCTAGATTGCTTCTCTTGTCTTGCTATACTGGGAGATGGAATCGAAATTTCCAATGTTATTAGTCTTTAGGATGAGTTGAAGTAAATTTGTTCAAGCAGAATTTGTATTTTGGCTTGCAGTTTGGGATTTGGCTTTGCTAATCTCTTAAAGAAAATTGAGTTTGAACTCCATTCAATCTTGGAATGAAATAGAAATTTGTTTTTATACGACTAGGTTTTAAACCGATTTTCCAGTAGTAGTCAATATCCTTTCAAGCAAAAAGCTATCTTGATTCTTGAGAAGATTCTCTGGCCTTTGCATTTCCTCTTGGCAATAGTAAACTGGAAATTATCATTACACGAGCATTATTGTCCCTGTGCTTGGATAACCAAAAGAGGGCCCGACTGGTAACTATGTTTCTTTTTCCAGGTTCTCTTCTCCTTTCGTGCCTAGTAGATACTAAGTTCTTCCTTGAAGTTTTTCCGTATATTCCTAATTCTTTGACTGAAAATTGAGGATAATTTGGACCCGAATGCTTCACAGAATATCCACAACAAATTGTCTTCCTGGCAGTTGAAGTGAAATGCTGTTCTTTTCTGCCAATAACAGCTTCCTTCTGCAGCCAATTATCTGTTTCAGCCCGAGGTTATCTATTTCCTAAATGCACATCCCCCATAACCTCCCATGCTTGGCTGCCTTGGAGTGGTTCTCTTCAGACACTTCTCATTGAATTACGTATTGATTTTCTGTTTTTATTGGAACTGAACTACAATCAGTTACCATGACTTGTGGCTAGCTATTTATTAAGGGAAAAAATATTGATGAATCTTAACAATTCTTCTTCTCACAAATACTGCCTACTGAACCGGTGAGCTAAGCCCATGCGGGCAAATCTTAACAATTCTTATATCAAGCATTTGTCACTGAAACCCAGTGTACCAAACACTTTAGGAAATGGCAAATTTCCTATACAAGGTTGCCATCAAATCATGCAAGAATCTCAAGCATGGCTGTAACTCAACACCATTGTTGATGATGAAGTGCAAAAGTAAATCACTTTATAACTTTTGAAGTGTTTAATGATTTGGAATATTTTGATTTAAAACTAGTATTTATTGCAGGTTGCATTATGATTGTTATTATTAGTGATTTTAAATTTATTTTTTATTTTTTATTTTAATTGGGGATTAGTAGTATTCTTACTAGTTTTTATTTGGTGTGGATTAAAGAGTGGAGAATGATGGAGAAGTACTCATACTCTTCAAAGTAAATCATTTGAGTTCAATAATCTGGAGTGTTTTGATATTCACATAAGATAGCTATTAGGTCTGAACTGGAGAACATAGAAATAGTCATGGTTAAGTTTTACTGGTAAATTTAGCCATTCAATGCATATCATAATATTGGCAAAGTTTTTCACTGTGTTGTAAAAAAAATGAAATTAAAAATTACTTGCGGGCTGCAGGCCCATTAACTTATATCCTTCATTTCATCTAAATGCTTTAGTTTTTTTTTTGTTTTTGTTTTTTTAATTTTTAAATCTCATGTGTGATCAAATTCTTGTTGAGAGGCTAAACACATGGAAATATTATGATGATGGGTAATCAGTGAGTCTTAAACCATGGACCTGTGTCTGGTACCATATTATTATGTGCTCAACTTGAACATATGATATCTGACTATAATAAGACATAATATTCAGTTCTCATCATGTCCTTACTGCTTATCAATATGCTATGAATTGATTGTTAAGGTCTTGATTATAAGTTATTCCTCGTATTCTTTCCTTAGAGTGAGTATTTAACTACAGTTATTTTCATTGGGATAATAGTTAATGTCCTACGTAGAGAATCACCTTCTTTGGGAGGAATTGAATAACTTCTCTTCTTTTTGTTTAGGGCTGACATTTTTATAGCTTTCTAATGATTTCCTCTCTTTTTTCAGGATATAGATTCCAAAAATGAACAGGTTATACATGAGCATCTTAATTTTACGCAAGAAATTTTGAGTGCTAGATCATATGCCAGACAATTAACAGAGCAGATGACACTTGCCAAAGCTTATGTAGTTATTGCAAAGGAGCATAATAATCTTCATCTTGCGTGGCAGCTTAGTTCGAAGATAAGAAGTTGCCAATTTTTGCTTTCAAGGGCTGCGATGAGGGAGGAGCCAATATCTTTAGATGAAGCGGAGCCGATCATTCGAAGCCTATCGTCTTTAATTTTCAAGGCGCAGGATGCACACTACGATATAGCGACCACGATGATAACGATGAAATCACATATTCAAGCTCTTGAAGAGCGTGCAAATGCTGCATCTGTACAGAAGACGGTGTTGGGACTGTTAAGCGCTGAATCGCTACCCAAAAACTTGCACTGCCTAGACGTTAAGCTCACGGCGGATTGGGTTAAGAAGAAGCCACTGCAAGATCTTGCAGACGAAAAAAGAAACTCTCCTCGGCTAGTGGACAACAATTTGTACCACTTTTGCCTATTTTCAGATAATCTGCTCGCAGTTTCGGTTGTTATTAACTCGACGGTTTCTAATGCTGATCATCCCCAGCAGTTTGTTTTCCATATCGTCACAGATGGGATAAATTACGGGGCAATGCAGGCTTGGTTCCTTAGCAATGATTTTAAAGGGTCTACAATAGAAGTGCAAAACATCGAAGACTTCACTTGGTTGAATGCATCTTACTCTCCCGTTGTTAAGCAGCTCCAAGACACAGACTCACGGGGATATTATTTTGGAGGGCCTCAGGACATCAATATCGACGATCCAAACTTCCAAAACCCGAAATACACATCATTGTTGAATCACCTCCGCTTTTACGTCCCTGAAATCTATCCCCAATTGGAGAAGGTAGTTTTTCTCGACGACGATGTGGTAGTCCAGAAGGATCTGACGCCTCTCTTTTCATTGGATTTGCATGGAAACGTAAATGGAGCCGTGGAAACCTGTCTCGAAGCTTTTCACCGCCTTTACAAGTACGTCAACTTTTCAAACCCGCTTATCAGCTCCAAGTTCGACCCGCAGGCCTGTGGATGGGCATTCGGCATGAACGTGTTCGACTTGATTGCTTGGAGGAAAGAAAACGTGACTGCACGGTATCACTACTGGCTAGACCAAAACGCTGACGGGATGATTTGGAAGCTCGGCACACTTCCTCCAGCCCTACTAGCCTTCTATGGATTGACCGAGCCGCTGGATAGGAGATGGCATGTTCTGGGATTGGGCTATGACCTAAACATCGATAATCGACTGATAGAAAGCGCTGCAGTGGTTCACTTCAACGGGAACATGAAACCGTGGCTGAAATTGGGCATTGGCCGGTATAAACCTCTGTGGGAACGCTACGTGAATCAGAGCAGCGCGTATATTCAGGATTGTGCCACATATTAAAACGCTGCAAACCACATTGGTAATTTATTCATTCCCTCATTTCAAACTCCCAAATTTGTAGTTGCATTATTGTAGAGAGTTAGAAGTAGCAAAGTTTTGACCTTGAAAGGCTTCTTCTATAAGTTCCTTTTTATAGCTTGGAAATGGAAAATGATTCTTATACAATAGAAAGGATTTGTGTATCGGATTAAGGGCGTAGGAAATGGATTTTGGCTGATGAAATTTTCATTATTGCTTTTGCAAATCTATATACAAATGTTTATTTCTTGGGGTTTTTATTTCTGCAAAACGATTTTTTTTTTTGGGCCCCATTAATTGGAAAGAAATGGGGGAAAAACAGCTTGCAGGTGCTCCCGCTACACCTAGCTGGCGCGTGGAATATTATTTTTTCGCGTAAATAACAGGTTGTGTATTTTCGACAATCTTTTTTGAAAGAAAGAACATATATATTAAATGACATCCAAAGACAAAGCATTACAGATGATAGGGAGAGGGTTAACAAACCACTCCGTACAATCAGGCAAAGAAACGGACTGCCTAGCTAACTCATGAGCTGCCCGATTCGCTGATCGTTTAGCGAAATTTAAAAACACGTGTAAACTCACACAACATGTTTTTGATATCCCTAATAACTAGATGGAAGTAAGAGTCTCCTTCAATAGCATTTAAGGCTTGCACAACTAACAGAGAATTAGTCTCAACATAAACTTTATCATAATGTAGATTCTTAATCCAGCTTAAAGCTTCTCTTACCGCCACTGCTTCTGCTTCCCTAGGTGAGAAAACCCCTCTCCATGGAACACCTCTAGCAGCAACGAAAGCTCCGTTGTCATCCCTTAAAACATGTTCAAAACCCATTTGAGCAATTTCTTTATTAATGGCTGCATCTACATTGAGTTTCAAGAAACCTGCTTGAGGTTTGGACCAATTCCCTGGATCTTGGCTTCTATTGGTTAAACTTGGTGTGCTATTTGCAGTTGCTGCCCTCCAATCAAAAAGGAAATTCCTAGCTTTGAATAAAGTTGAAGACACAGGAATAATGGTACTGTTATGCCATAATTTGGCATTTCTTTGCTGCCATATTTCCCAACAAATCATTATTATACAGCAACATTGATCTTTTCCTGTATTATCCAGCAAATAATTCGCCCAAGATGTAAAGAGTTGGGTGGAAGGATACGGTATGTTCAGTCCCATTAAATTCCAGCAGGCTCTAGCATAAGAACAATCCACTAACAGATGATGAATGGATTCTTCCTTAATTTCACAAAAGAGACACTCAGCATCACAATTCACCCTCTTACTCCTCAATAAATCCTTTGTGGGAAGGCAGTTAGTACAAGCTTGCCAGAAAAATATCTTCACTTTCGCTGGAATTTTTAGCTGCCAGAGAGCAGTCCAACCTTGAATCTCCGCAGTACTTAGATCAGGGTTTAGAGATTTATAGCAACTCTTAACTGTGAATTTACCATTCTCATCTGGAGCCCAAACTAATTTGTCTTGACTTTGGTTTCTGGCTGAGGGAATCTGCATAATAAGACTGGCATCACGATGATAAAAAATACTTCTGATAACCTCTTCATCCCAACTGTGATCATCATATTTTTTCAAAGATGCTACTGTGTCATTCTCAAGTAAAGGAAAAGGGAAAGTAGTCACTTTAGGATTGTTTCTGTCAGGAAGCCAATTGTCATGCCATATCTTAATTTGATTTCCATCTCCCACACGCCATGTGCTGTGCTTCCTAATTATTTCTTGTGTCTCCCTTAAACTACTCCAAATGTAAGATGGATTTGATCCCTTTCCAGCCTCCAAAAAAGAACAGTTAGGATAATATCTTGCTTTAAAGATTTTTGCTGCCAAAGATTCTGGGTTTTTGATTAATCTCAAGGCTTGTTTACATAGCATCGCAACATTAAACTCTCTAAGACTACGGAATCCCAAACCCCCCCATTTCTTAGGGATACATAACCTTTTCCAAGATTTCCAAATAATGCCTTTCCCCTCCCTCCCAGCACCATTCCACCAAAATTTGTTCATTTCAACTTCAATCTCCATGGTTAGATCTTTAGGCAAAAGGAACACTCCCATAGCATAAGAAGGGAGTGCTTGGATTACACTTTTCAGTAGCACCTCTCTCCCTGCTCTAGATAGAAACCTATGGTTCCAACCTTGGATTCGACTCTTTATTTTACTCTTAATAAAACCCAAGACCTCTCTTTTATTTCTTCCCACCAACATAGGTAATCCCAGATAGTTTTCTGCCCTCGTATTACCTCTCACTCCCAGAATTTCACCCACTCTAAGACGAAGTCCCTCCGGTACATTGCTACTAAAACAAAGCGTGGATTTAGCAAAATTTACAATCTGACCAGAGGCAGTAGCATATCTTTGAAGTAAGTTCTTTATTTCCATTGCCTCAGAAGAATTTGCCTTGAAGAAGATATAGCTGTCATCTGCAAAGAAAAGGTGTGTGACTGGAGGAGCTGATCTAGCCACCTTGATACCATGAAGTTTACCCTGTAATTCCCCATTTTTTAACATTGCACTGAACCCCTCAGCAACCAAAAGAAATAAATAGGGAGACAGTGGGTCCCCTTGTCTTAAACCCCTCTCAGGAACAATAGGACCTATCTCCTCACCTTGATTGAGAACATAGTAATCCACTGTAGATACACACTGCATCATTAGACAGACCCATTTCTCATCAAATCCCATTTTCAACATCACCTCTCTAAGTAAGGACTACTCAACTCTATCGTAGGCCTTACTCATATCGAGTTTGAGAGCAACATACCCCTCCCTTCCCTGGGACTTTCTTTTTTAGGAAGTGTTGCATCTCAAAGGCAACCATTATATTATCAGTAATCAAACGGCCCGGGACAAAAGCACTCTGACTGTCCGAAATTAAGCCTTTGAAAATTGGTTTTAGTCTGTTTGCTAAGGCTTTAGCCAGAATTTTATAAGCCACAGTGCATAATGCTATTGGTCTAAGATCCCCCATTGTTTCCGGAATGGCCTTCTTGGGGATTAAAGTTATTTGGGTTGTGTTCAACCCCTGGGGCAAGCAGCCAGATTCAAGGAAGTCATTACACATGTTTAAAATGCTATCACCAATAATATCCCAATATGAATGAAAGAAACCTGGATTAAGACCGTCGATTCCCAGACTTTTATCAGGATGCATTCCAAAGATTGCCTTCTTGATTTCAGTGCTAGAGAAAGGTCTGAGAAGAGTTGCATTCTGGACTGTTGTAACCTTGGGGCCGATACAGTTGAGTACTGGGAGCTGATTTCCAGTAGATGTTGTGAAAATATCAATAAAATAGTCCTTGATCAACATATTGAGTTCTGGACCTTGATTAATCCACATACCACCACTATTCCGAAGTTTTTGAATAGTGTTATTCCTTCGGCGCTGCTTTATAGCATTTTGGAAAAACCTTGAGTTCGCATCACCTCCTCTAAACCAAAAAACCTTAGCTCGTTGTTTCCAAAAGTTGCTCTGTTTTTCTATCAAGTGAAGAAAGACCCTTTGAGCTTATGAAAAGTCTTGAACTCCTCTAGCATCAGTTCTGCTTCTAAGAGAGTCCATCCTCCTTCTGCTAGCCTCAATTTGAGGTTGAAAATTTCTGTGGAGGTCCTTCCCCCAAACCCAGATAGCTTGATTGCACAAATTGATTCTAGAGCATATATTCATACCTGAGGAGGTGCCCCAGCTATGGGTAATGATGTCTCTACATTGCTTTTCTTGAACCCAACAATTCTCAAATTTAAATCGCCTCCTTCTCCTCACTCTTACCGTATGTATCGGCCATATAGCAAGTGGAAGATGGTCGCTAAGTGGTCCCTCAAACGATTGAGCTTTTGCTTCTCCAAAGATTTCCAGCCAAGAATCATTTACCAGAATACGGTCTAATTTCTCACGAACCCAATTTTGAGTACCTCGTCCTTTTTCCCAAGTAAACTGATACCCATTGAACTCAAAATTCCTTAGGCCACTTCCATCCACTGCATCACGAACCCACGTATCATCCCTAAATTCCTTCGACAATCTGACCCTCCTAAATTCTAATTGGATGGGTTTGAATTATTGATAACCGAGTTTGGATGGGTAATCTTGATAAACTCTCAACAGAAATTTCATTGAATTAGTTGGTTTTTATGAAGTTGTTAGATATTACAACTTTTGAAAATTTTTAAGTTTTGTCGGGTGATAACGGGGCAGGAGCGTGGAGTATATTCCCTATCTCTGTTCCCATACCTCATCTCCGTCTTTGCAAGGAATTAGGCGTCCCCATTTCCGATCAATTTTTAGTTAAAATCTTAAATTAGTGTTATTTTTAATTTTAAAAACTAAAAAATTTAGTTATATATATATACATACATACATACATACATACATACATATATATAGTCTCTGTCCCCAAATCTCATCCCCGTCTCTGCAGGGAATTAGGCGTCCCCATTTCCGATCAATTTTTAGTTAAAATCTTAAATTAGTATTATTTTTAATTTTAAAAACTAAAAACTTTAGTCATATATATATATATATATATATATATATATATATATATATATATATATATATATATATATATAGAGAGAGAGAGAGAGAGAGAGAGAGAGCGGCTCATGTACATTATGTTCCAGGTGAGAAATAAGATGGAATTATAGCCATAGATCTAATTCAATCTAACGTATGAAATTGCCTTCCAAATTTTAAAACACGCACATCATTAAGGGTACTATCGTAATTACCTCATATTATTTTTCATATTTACTTGTAGTGCATAATTTTCACTCGTGTAGTGCACATTTTTGTGCTTATACTAGCAATGCACATTTTTATACCTAACAGTGCACGTTTTCTGTCTTAGAGTTCATGCTATTAACCATCTAAGAGGTTAGTTTTATGTTCTATAGTGCTTGCTTTTGTGTCGTACAGAGCAAAAATTTGTGTCTACCAGTGCACATTCTTATGGTTAATCAAATAAAATTGCACAAAACACACTATTTTTTCATAAGTACTTGCAGTGCATAATTTTCAACCGTATAGTGCAAATATTTGTGCCTAGTAGTGCACATTTTCTCAACTAATAGTGCACGTTGTTTAGTCGTAGAGTTCAGACTATCATCCATCTTTTAGGTTAGTTTTATGCTTTGTAGTGCATGTTTTTGTGCCATACAGAGCAAACGTTTGTGTCATACAATGCACATTCTTACGGTTAATCAGATAAAATGCACAAATCACACTATTTTTTCATAAATACTTGCAGTGCATAATTTTCAACCGTATAGTGTAAATATTTGTGCCTAGTAGTGTACATTTTCTCAACTAATAGTGCACGTTGTTCAGTCGTAGAGTTTAGGCTATCATCCATCTTTTAGGTTAGTTTTATGCTTTGTAATGCATGTTTTTGTACCATACAGAGCAAAAGTTTGTGTCATACAGTGCACATTCTTATGGTTAATGAAATAAAAATGCACAAATCACAATATTTTTTCATAAATACTTGCATTGCATAATTTTCAACCGTATAGTCCAACTTTTTGCGCCTAGTAGTGCACATTTTCTCAACTAACAGTGCACGTTGTTCAGTCGTAGAGTTCAAGCTATCATCTATCTTTTAGGTTAGTTTTATGCTCTGTAGTGCATGTTTTTGTGCCATACAGAGCAAAAGTTTGTGCCTACCAGTGCACAGTCTTATGATTAATTAAATAAAAATGCACAAATCACACTATTTTTTCATAAATACTTGCAGTGCATAATTTTCAACCATATATTGCAACTTTTTGCGCCTAGTAGTGCACATTTTCTCAACTAACAGTGCACGTTGTTCAATCGTAGAATTCATCGACTTAACTTCGTCTTCTTCGCTGGAGAGTAGCTTGTTCAAGACGAAACGCAGAAGTGATAGACACTATCAAAGCTTTGTCGTATCGTCGTCTTCGTTGTCTTTGCCTGAAATTTGCTCACAGAATTCATTGCCTTCATCAACTTCACTTTGTCTTCTTCGCCGGAGAGTAGCTTGTTCAAGACGAAACGCAGAGGTAAAGTGGGAAGGTTAGTGGAAAGGCAGACTCTGTCAAAGCTTTGCCGTCTTGTCGACCTCGCCTGAAATTTGTTCGCTGAATTCTTCATCTTCATCGACTTCACTTTGTGTTCTTTGCCGGACAATTCTACCCCGATCGTTAATCATACTACAGTTATTTGTAATGTGCGAATTTTGAATTTAATGGCTAAGATCATTTACCAAAATTAAATCTAATGGTCTATATTTCATCTTATTTCTCACCTAAGGGATTAATTTCACAGGATCATATATATATATATATATATATATATATATATATATATATATATATATATATATATATATACACATATATAGGGATGCACTCCCATGCGAATTGCCGCTCAGGTAAGAAATGAGAACGCTTCACAGTCATCCACGTTTCCAGATCAACGAATCAGATGCAATTTTAAAAAAAATGACGCGGTGGCATTTTCGTAAATAACTGGAACTTTGGTGCACCTAGTTTCACTTACAAGTGCAAGTAATTTACCTTGTTAATATTCATGCACCTATTTTCACAAATACTTTCACTTACAAATGCAAGTAATTTACCTTGTTAATATTCATGTACCTAGTTAGGGATGTCAATCCAGCCCGAACCCGATGGGCTAGCCCGAAAAAACCCGAAACCGACAGGGCTATAGCCCGAACGGGTTAGCCCGATAAAAAAAGTTAGCCCGATGAGCCCGAAACCGATTAGCCCGATGGCCCGATAGGGCTAGCCCGAAATTAAATGGGCTAACCCGATAGCCCGAACAATTATAAAATATTTTTTATTATAAAAGTGATGTAAAACATAACATACTTCAAATTTATAGGTGAGTTCATCTTTAGTATTTTTTATTATCACTAGGTACATTTTTAAATATAATTTTAATAAATATATAAATATAAATATATATTACATATAATTAATAAATAAATAAATAAATATATATATATATATATATATATATATATATATATATATATATATATATATATATATATATATATATCCAAACTTGGAAAGTCATTCCAGTGAGTTCACTGGAATGAATTTCCAGTTTGGATTTCATTCCGGTGAACTCACTGGAATGAATTTCCAAGTTTGGATAAATATATATATTTATTTATTTATTAATTAATTATATATAATATATATTTATATTTATATATTTATTAATTTTTTTTTTTAAAGATGTACCTAGTGATAAAAAAAATACTAAAGATGAACTCACCTATAAATTGTTAATTTGTTATATTGGTATTTAATATTTAGATAATAGATTTTGGATTTGAGTTATGTGATGTTTCATGCATAGTTATTACGATGCCCCGTTAAGTCGTGACACCCCTTGACCGTCTTGTCGTCTAGGAAATGTTAAAATTTGGAAGTCTTAAACCGAGCCGAACACCGAACCGAATTAAATTCGAACCGAAATCCAACCGTTGCAATTGCATTTGTTTAATTTTAATGTGCTCAATGCTCATCCGGTTGACCCGTTCTAACGAATCCGGACCCGCTTGACGACTTGACCCGTTTTTATCGAATGTAAGTATTCATTTTCGATTTTAGTTCAAATAGTCTAACCCGCCCGATAAGCCCGACAACCCGAAGGTTAGGGTTAGGGCTAACCTGAATCCGAGATTAAAATAATAATTAACCGACAACCCGAATCCGATATGCCCAACAACCCGACAGGGCTAGCCCGAAACCGATAGGGTTGGCCCGATTGACATCCCTACACCTAGTTATAACATTAGGTGTACATAGTATTGATGCTCAGTGTACAATTTACTTGTACTTGTATTACATTTTACTTGCACGTGTGCACCTATTTTTCACTTACAAGTGCAAGTAATTTACCTTGTTAACATTTTGGAGCAATTTTTTGCCGTTAAAAATAATTCACGCGTGGCACACACCACATACACTATGGGCACACTACTCAGCCCATATGCACACACCCACCATTATTTTCTTCACACGGTATTCACCAAATTATTCATTTAAATAACATTTATTAAGGTTTGAAGTTTCGTAACTTACCATCGTTTGTTGCCGGGTCTATGTGTTCTTCAAACATCATGTTGCCGTCTTCATCCATTGCAGTGTGTTCTTCAACCAAATCAATGACCTCTATGTTTTAATTAATTATCTATTCCCACGCTGCCTTCTCAAAATTCAATCTTATTGTATGTTAATACCATTGCATTGATTTATTACCATATTTACTAATGGTCTACACGACCATGTTTGTTAATAATTTCCTTTCCTTAATTTCAGTGCCTAGTAAATTAGTAATGGACTTATTTGCCCTTCATCTTAAGATCTGACGTGATGGTTGAGAATAATCACATTTAATCTCAACCATTTATTATATTTCTATGAATGGTTATGATAGGTCTTAATAGTCCTATATATATTAGTGTCTTCATGTGAATAAGAGCATATATATATATATATATATATATATATATATATATATATATATATAAACTAAGCCTGTAGGCTTGAAGGCTAGGTATTGTACATATAGGCCTGAGTAGACCTGGCAATTATTGACACAACCCGTTAACACGACACGAAACCGGACACAAAAATAACGGGTTAGTGTTTGTTGGTCCCAAGGGGATGGGGTACAAGTCTAGAGGGGGGGGTGAATAGACTTGTATAAGATTTTGCAAATCTTTTCGACCTCTCGTGTGTATTGAACTTAGGATGTTTAGGTTTGATACCTCACGAGGTGAAGACAAAGTTTTATGCGCAGCGGAAATGTTATCCCCTTTTAGTTAGCATGAGTTTAAGTTAGTTCGAGAAGTGCGTTTATATGCAGTGCAATCGAGAGGTTAGCGAGAGATAAAAGCAGTAAGTAAATGCAAGAGAGATTTTTAAGTGGTTCGGCCAACCCGCCTACGTCCACTCTTCTTCCAGAAACTCCCTGGAAGGATTGCACTAAAAACTTCCCTTTTTAGTACAATATCGAGCGCTTGAGCTTTGATCACGAAGCCCGCCTCAAGCCTCAGGTTTTTCGCCCCGCTTCTTGTTACTCCACCTCTCGAGCACTTGACCTTTGATCACCAAGCCCGCGTCAAGCCTCAGGATCTTCAAGACAGCTCCCAGGTTACTCCGCCTCTCCAAGGTCTTTCTCCCCGCTTCCAGCTACTCCACCTCTCGAGCACTTGACCTTTGATCACCAAGCCCGCGTCAAGCCTCAGGTTTCTTTCACTCGGACAGCTGCCAGGTTACTCCACCTCTCTTGCTTAATCCAAAGCAAGGTGTTTTTTGGTTGTCACAGTTGAATGTAACAGGCTCCAATCTGACCACAAGCTATCGTTGAATCAACTTCGATGTAGAGCAGCTTCGGTCACCTTCTAGATGTGTAACAGTTTAAGCTTTGTAACTCTCTTAAACACTAAGATGTGTTTTCTCGCTGTTTTGAATATCAGGATGATATTCCAAATTTAAGTACTTGCACTTGAACGTTTTAGACGGACACTTCTTAAGAATTTCGAACCCCTTCACCTTTTTTTGCTTCTGTGTCTTTACGTCCTTATATATGAGAGTAGAGGAATAATTCCGTTGGAGGGAAAATTATTCCGTTTGAAATTTGTCTCCCATGCTGATCATGGGTCTTGCATATTTTCAGCATATTTCATGGAGTGGTGATCTTGTAACTTGAACCTCTTGTCTTGTAGTGAATATTCCATAGTTCACTTTCTTGAGTCCATGCTCCACTTTCGTCTTTTGGTAAAAGTTACTCTTTTTATATTCCCATTACTCCTTGTTTGTAGGGAATCAGACCACTTCAACATTGGTGCACCTTTTGACCGTTTGTGGTGGAAATCTGACGTGTCATCCATTTCCGCCCATTTTGAAATCTTCACGTTCGACACCTCTTCATTATTCCATCTCCATGATATTCTTCTTTTCCAAACTTTAAGTATGCTTCCTGACCGTCATTCAGCTTTGTTGGAGAATTGTTAGTGTATCGAGACCAAGGTTGATATCTTGATTGCTTGATGTCTCGAACTCAAATATCGAGAGGTCTATCTCTCGAACTCTGTTTATGTCTCGAACTGGATAACTGTATCGAGAGGTCCTACCTCTCGAACTCTGCTTATGTCTCGAGACTTAGTTGATGTCTCGCAGACCCTTATTCCTCCAGTGTTGTCCCATGCTTTCTTCTGATCTGTCTATATGATTACAACACACGAGACTTCTAAGATGTTCAAACAAATTTACCTCAAGCTTAAATATTTTCCGAGTTGAGCTCAAAGTTACCCGGTTGTATTTTCGCTCTTGGTTTACTTGTCGAACTTACAGCGTTTTGCCTATGTATCGAGACTTGGGGATTTCTACTTATCAGTTGGTATCATCAAAACCTATTACATGATGTTCCTAACAGTGTTTAGCCTTAACATGTCCCGGGTCGTTAACGGGTTGACCCGTTAAGAACCCGTTATGTTTTCGTGTCTTAACAGGTCAACCCGTTAAACCTATTAAGAACCCGTTTAACCCGTTAATATTATCGTGTTAACCCGTTTACACGAACCAGTTTACACAGAGACACGTTTAGAACCTGCTAAGAACCATTGTCATTTGGTAAGAACCATTGTCTTTACAAAATATATCATGAACATGATTAAGAATGAATTTACTACATTAGGCCAAGATCATACACCAATTATTGATATTCGACAATATGAAATTTGAATGTTTATTGTGTTCAATTTTATTCTAAAAACTAGTATGAATTTCTTTAATTATGATTTTTGAATGTTATTTTATAATTTTATGAATGTTATAAATTGAATATTTTTTTAGTTTGTTTGATGGATTGGATTGTATGTTTTATTTCATTTTTATATAATTTAACTTTAAATTTTAGTTTTTAATATATCAATAGATTTAGCGGGTTTAAACGGGTTTCGTGTCATATCATGTCGACACGATCCGAAACCCGTTAACAAAACGTGTCTATCGTGTCAACCCGTTTAACCCGTTAACAAATCGTGTTCGTGTACGTGTTACAATTTTGAACTCGTTAACCTTAACGCGTCGTGTTCGTGTTTAGCCTTATCGTGTTCGTGTCGTTATCGTGTCGACCCGTTAACGAACCTGTATACACAAATTGCCAGGTCTAGGCCTGAGCCTATTTAACTAAATAGACTTTAAAATAGGCATATGCCTGAGGGCCTTTTTGCTAAATATACCAGGTTAGGCTAGGCCCAAACTAGGTCAGGTCATAGCCCCTATAAAAAGGTTTGACCTATTTTATCCTTACATAGAGATATTTTTCTTGCAATGTTTAATAATAAAATTTATGGTTGTATTTGGATAGCAAATATTAATTTCTTTATTTATTGATTTTATAATATTGAAATTGAAATGCTACTTTCTAGAGTACACTAGTAGTGCACTACCTGTGTATAAAAAATTCATTCAATAATTCATTTTTAGAATGCACATAGTCTTAGTGCTTCAAAAACAAACGCCATAATGCAATATTAAAATAAAATAATAATGAAATTCATTTTTAAAATGCACATAGTCTTAGTGCTTCAAAAACAAACGCCATAATACAATATTAAAATAAAATAATAAATTTTATTTTTGAGTATTGCAAGAAAAATTCTTCATGTGATGAGGAAATAAGTAAAATAAAAATAAAAATTGGCGTCTATAACACTAATTTGTAATTCTACATATATCTGATCTGGCCACTCGGCAAGGGTAGGTTGATCCATGTCTAAGGTCATGCTTGAGTGGCCTAGCTTCATGGCGGAATTATGGGGCTTCCGCGAAGGTCTCATCATCGCCAAAGATCGAGGCTATACGCACGTTATTGCTGAATCAGATTCGGAGGCCTTGGTGAGTATCTTGGAGACGACCACTAATGACGACTCCTTTGACTCGGCTTTGTTAGCGGATTGTAAATCTCTTATTCGACTCTTCCGCGAGATCAAGGTCATGCATGTCTTCCGGGAAGGGAATCAGTGTGCCGATTTCTTTGCTAATCTTGGACAGACATCGGCCTGGAGCAATACTCTGCTTTACCATCCCCCTGACGGCATTAAGGATCTACTGACCTGTGATGCACAGGGAGCGGCATCGAGCAGAAGGTGTTAATTTTTATCCTATCAGGGACCCCTCGGGTCCCTTCCCCCACCAAAAAAAATGGACTTAACAATTAACATGCATAGGGATGGCAATTTCAATCCGTCCCGTGGATATTCATCCGAATTCACCCCGCATGGGTCGGTTTTTTTTTGGATGATAGTGGGTGGTGGGTTGGGGGTGGGTCTTAAAAAAGTAAACCGCGGTGGGTCGGGTTGGATTCAGGTTTTATGTCCAAAACCCGCCTATAACCCCACCCGACCCACCATGTGTGTGTATGTACATATATAATAGTAAAAAAGTACTAGTATGTAGTTTATTATAAAAGTTTTTAAACTTTAGGTAACACTTTACTATTTTTATATTTAAACTACTAAGTTTAATTTTAAAAATTAACAATTTAGTTATTATATTTGGATACTCTTATTATTTTTTGTTTTAGTATAACTAATGAATTTTTGTGATTTTATTAAGTGTAAGTAATTTAAATATTATTTTTGAAAAAAAAAATTTATAAGATGATAAGTGGTGGGTACCCGTAGTGGGCACCCGCATCGGGTGGGGTGGGGGTGTGTTTTGAAAAAGTTCACCCAATGCAGGTTGGGGGTGGGGTGGGTGGAGAAAATATAAAGTGGGTCGGGTGATATATGTAGCCCTTCCCGATCCACACCCGACCCATTGCCATACCTAAACGTGCATGGTGTGTGAATTTATTTTCGTAATAATATTTTTAGGGTCACACTTGTGTGAGACCGTCTCACGGATCCTTATTCGTGAGACGGGTTGGGTCGGGTCGAAATAACATGCAAATGCCATACTTAGAGTTTATTACCGAAATGGTCTCTCAACTATTGCGAAATTACCAATTTGGTCCTCGACAATTTTCATGCTCAATTAAGTCTCTCGACTTTGAAAATTTTAACCAATTTGGTTCTCCGTTTATTTTGCTGTTAAAATCGAGACCAAATTGGTAATTTTGCTATAGTCAAGAGACTAAATTGGTATTTTACTATAGTCAAGGGACCAAATTGGTAATTAATTTTTCACTGAAATGGTCCATTGACTATAGCAAAATTACCAATTTGGTCCTCGATTTTAACGGCAAAATAAACGGAGGACCAAATTGGGTAAAATTTTCAAAAATCAAGGGACTTAATTGGGCACGAAAAATTGTTGAGGACTAAATTAGTAATTTCGCAATAGTCAATGGACCATTTCGGTAATAAACTCCCATACTTATATGTGCAAATGTAATACTTATATGCTCAAATATAATACTAATCAAAATTACAATTTTTGTTACTTATAAGAGAAAAAGTAATACATTTTTCATAATAAGTAATGTTGACAAGTGCCACTTACTTGTAAGGGAAAATATAATACTTTTGAGGAAAAATGTAATACTTTTAAATCGAAATGTAAAAGTATTGTATTTTCCCTTATAAGTATTACATTTACCCTTATAAGTAACAAAAGTTTTATTCATGATTAGTATTACATTTGAACATATAAGTATGACATTTGTGCATATAAGTATTACATTTGCATATTGACCCGACCTGTCTCACGGTGAGACAGTCTCACACAAGTTTTTGCCTTACAAGAAATGTCATGCACATTAGTGAGGAGCATAATATATAGCTTATGAGCTTTTATTATATTCTCGGTGTGAATATAGACAGTAGGGACGGCAATGGGTCGGGTGTGGGTCGGAGAGGGCTACATCCATCATCCAACCCACATTTCATTTTCTCCACCCACCCCCAACCCACATCGAGTGGACTTTTTTAGAATCCATCCCCACCCCCACCGGGTGCGGGTGCCCACTACGGGTACCCACCACTTATCAACTTATTATTTTTTTCAAAAACTAATATCAAAATTACTTACACATAATTAAACAACAAAATTCATTAGTTATACTAAAACATAAAATAATAGACCAGAAATATTATAATATAATAACTAAGTTGTTAATTTTTAAAAATAAATTTAGCTAGTAGTTTAGATATAAAATAGTAAAAAGTTACCCAAAGTTATTGAAACTTTTATAATTAACTATATACTAGTACTACTTATTTTACTATTATATATATGTATGCATAAATGGTGGGTCGGGTGGGCTGCTAGGCGGGTTTTGTACATAAAACCTGAATCCAATCCGACCCATCGCGGATTTACATTTTTAAGACCCACCCCGACCCACCACCCACTATCACCCAAAAAACCACATCCATGCGGGGTGGATTCGGGTGGATATCCACGGGACGGATTGAAATTGCCATCCCTAATAAACATTAATAGTCATTTTTCAGATGTTTTTTTTTTTTTTTTTGGACCTGAATATACACGACTGTTCATTAATATATTAGGTAAAAAAGCATGCACATATATTAATGATTAACATGCACTCAAAAAAAATATTAATAAACATTATTAATTAATGCACCTTTGAGTTTTACAAGCAAGATCTTCCACAACCATATATATACAAATACAGATGGAACAGAGCATCATATTCACTCTATTCACTTAGCTTGCCCCTTTATACAAACAAAAACCATTACAAAAACTCCATAAGATGGTTTACATGTACATTCTTGCAAGCAATATCACACTGTTGAATACCAAAAATGCAATGAGACTCAGATTGGTACGCACATACGAAGTCACAAAAAAGGAAGGGTAGTCAAAGCATTAAGAGTAAAGAATGCGTGTTTCATGGTGAGGAGGTAAGAAATTCTCAATTGTTATACCATGGACCAGGGTTCATATTGCATTTTTGAACTCTGATACAAAAATTCTGTATCTTCCGTTAACACATTCTATACCTATAGTTAACAGTTTTTGCATATGTAAACATAGTTGCAGTAGGCGCTAGGCGCTAGTCGGGCAGTAGACTAGCGCCTAACGCCTATGCGGTCTAGGCGGTACCTAGGCGATTCTAGGCGGCGACCTATAAAAACAAAAAATTAATTCATGTGTGTGGGTGTATGTCATATATTATATTATATATATTATATATATATCTCTTACTTCTCTTACTTATATAAATAAATAAATTTAAATATATATAAATATAATAATAAAATTAACAAGGCAGACTCGCTCGAGTTAACTCGGCCAAATTCGGCCCAGTCGGTCACCAACTCGGCCCAGTCGGCCGAGTTCGGCAATTCGCCTCGGTCTAGGAGCGCCTAGTGCCTAGGCGGGGATTTTTGCAACAATGCATGTAAACAAATTACTTGATAATTACTGACACATAATATGATAGTTACATGTATAGAAACTTTCAAGTGTAAGTACAAAATGTGTCAACTACATATACAAAATCTGAAAGTTATTTTTGGATCAGGTCTATATATACATGTTGGTCTCCAAATGCATCACTGTTGGAAAATCACATGTATGACCATGTCTGATAACATAGTTAGCTTATCAGTCAATTTTGACTTGTTTGACCGCTATTAGTTGTTTGAATTTGGTTAAACAACCAATATGAGTGTTTGATTAATCAGCTTTTTGTAACAATTTATTGCTCCAAAACGATAAAATTCAAAACGATAAGCTTTTTAGAGAAAATAAATTATACCATTAAAGGTTATTTTGCATGTAATCATTTATTAGCTAACATCTAATTTACCAAATATCTTTCTACAACAAGCTAATAGTATCAGCTAATCATACGCGCTAACAACTATCAACTATTTGTCGAACACGCCCACGCCCATAATATAATATATGCAGTAGGATTTTTATACTGCAGATATATTCATTTGTGTGAATATGCATTAAATAAAAACCACTGGAATATACATCTAAATAGATACTATATCCATATCAATTGTATTACAGTTCATAATATTTGCAAAACATGGCCTGAAATGCGGGCATGTCGTATTCTAATACTGTATGCATGCTAAAAAACAATGTAATCTACTACTTGTACTCCCAACTTTTATTTTCTTTCACAAATCTTGGATGTAGACAACTTTTTCTGGATACACAAAATAAAAATGTCCTATACATGCTTACTACATCAAAGAGTAGAATTTGAGAGTCTCTATAGTAGAACATTTTGTAGGAAGATTTTTAACCATGGGTGCATTATAAAACAAAACAAAAAAATAAATAAATATACCACATCATCTTCCACCTCACCCTGAAAGTAGTAAACTTTCAGATCCAGGATAGCCTTATCTCTTTCCCATCCACATGTTATGATTGACGGTCCGGGCCGTTTGACATTATGTATTTATGTTAACATATATGCATGAATTGATTTGTTGAATTAGCACCCACCTAGGCTACCCATCATTGCCTCAACAGATCCGCAGCTCCTCGTGTCGGATCGTGTACGTTTTTCGTGACCCCAAGGATGTTTTTGTGTCTTTCTGGCACTTCTATGCCAAGTTGAGGCCCAAAGACTCCTCTTCCTCTTCCATTTCCTTCCCAGAGGCTTTCAACAAATTCTCCCGCGGCGTCTCGCCTTTCGGGCCCTACTGGGATCACGTCACAGGCTACTACAAAGCAAGTATCCAATCCCCCAACAGAGTGTTTTTCCTGAGGTACGAGGATTTGAAAACAGACACTGTTTCTCATGTCAAAAGGCTGGCGGAGTTCGTGGGCCAGCCTTTCTCTGAGGAGGAAGAGAATGAAGGGGCGGTGCGGAAAATCATAGATTTATGCAGCTTTCAGAAACTGAGCAATTTGGAAGTGAACAAAGATGGGTCACGCCAGAGATTCGTTTGGACGCAGGGGATTCCTATTGCAAACAACGTGTATTTCAGGAAAGGCGAGGTTGGGGATTCCAAGAACCACCTTTCGGAGGAAATGAGGGAGTTTCTCGACCAAATCACAGAGGATAAATTCAAGGAATTTGGTTTGACAGCATTTGGACGTGCTGAAGAATGAATGATTCACGTATACGATTTTCTGTGCGCGCTAATTAATTCTGGTTTTTATCTCTACACTAGACAATTTATATTTCTACTGTAACATTTTGAATTCATTATTCATAAAACTTTATCCTTAATTATTATAAAACTAGTTTTATATGCGCATTGCGCGTATGGGTTAATGCCCAATGTTTATATTTAAATAAATATTTGAAAGTATATCAATGCAATATTATATAGGAGAAGTTTATACATGGGTAATTGAATGTCGAATTTTTTTTATTTAAATATCTAACTCAAAGTATATGAATCCAAGATAATATAGAAAATTCATTATAATTATTACTAAAATAAATGTTTGCAACCTTGTAAAATCGATAGTCTAAATATTTGGTCTAAAAATAATAGTCTAAATAAATACTACTTTTCATTTGAATTTTTCTAAGTGCTCTTAATTATTGTCATTGTCTAGTCTCTTCATCTTTACTATTTGTTCTCTTCCTTTTTGTTGGTAGTGTGTTATTTGCAATTCGGTTATTGTTGGTAGCATAGATGACAATGTCATGCATTGAGATTATGATATAGGAGCTATGGACTTTCTTTTAGGTGTTCTGCTTGGGGTTCATTTGATTCAACCATTATTGTTGAATGAGTTATTGTGGATAAAGAAATCCCTAGTTTTAGAAAAAAGATTAAATAAATTAATAAAAATTTGAAATTTTAAAATATTATATATTCCAAAGATATTAAAAGGTAATTTCTCGCTTCAATTTGCTGGATAATGGGTTATTTGAGTACTCAACAAATCCCTCAAGTAGTTAATATGATTGGTTTCAAACTATTCTTTTTTTTTTCATGGTATTAAAGAAATACATATGTATCATTTTTTTGGTGTAACTACCAGGCCCGCTCCTATCATTTTTTAGGCCCGGGGCGTAACAACAAAAATGGGCCCTATATAAAATTAATATATATTTTCATAACTAAAATTTAAATTAAATAAAGAAAAAATACTGATATCAAATAACTTGAAATAAGATTTACAAGTTTTTAACATTTTTGCGTACACAATAATTATAATAAAAACAACTCTAGATTCTTTAATAAAAGCAAAATAATTAATAACTGCATCAATGCCTTCATAAATAAATAATTATAGTTTATAAAAACGAATAAATAATTTAAAACCAAAGAAGCTTATAGAAAATCACATTGTTATTATAGTAAATAATAAAGTAATTATTAATAAAAATATACAAAATAAAACTTAAGAGCAGAACATAGCATCTTAATTATTGATGGTAATAAATAAAACACATTAAAACGTGATTATATTCATAACTAAATATGAAATATAATTAATTGAATAAAATAGTTCGAATAGAAAACACATTATAAATCACATTTCTCTATTGATATCATATTTATAAATACTTTTTTTTAGTTAGATCAATTTCAAGATTTTTTTTAGATTAATTTGAAAACGATAACGCACAAAATATATTACATATACATAAGCCATTATAAAATTCACAAGATAACATGTTCTAAATATAAATAGTAAATTACTTGAATTGAAATAAATTCAAAATTTGATATGAATCACAAATCAATCTATATTATAAATATCACTATAACTATAAGAACGTAAAAAAAAATCACAAAATTACAACTCAGAAAATTAAATTTGAAATAGAAATAAATTTCATAACTTACAATTTTAATACTATATAACATGGCAATTCATCATCTAAAGATAGGGAGGAAAAAGATAACAAAGATGTACCCATGAAGATTCAACACAGTGACTTCACACATATTAACCACTAGTCCCACCAAATACACTAAGCCAGATTTTATTAACTTCAACGTATATTAAGTACTTATACTTAAACTATACAGTATATATAAAAGATGATGGCAAAGGTGGTAGCCCCTTTGAAGCATGGGCCCTGGGCAAGGGCTCAGCTCGCCCTTGCCCAGGGCCGGGCCTGTTAAATACTAATTTATTTAATTCAATAAGAGTAAAATAGAGCGATTTCGCTTCAATTTGTTGGGTTATTTGAGTACTCTCTTTGTCAGCCAATCCCCAAGTAGTTAATATAATTAGCTTCAAATTATTTTTAAAAATGTTTTCATAGTATTAATAAAATACTTGGTAAATAAATATATAACATTATTTTGTACTATAACTTTGATATTTAATTACAAGATATTGTAAAAATAAGATAATGGACAATGTAATGAATATCAATTGATAAATTTGAATGTAAAGAATCTTTGCCTGAGAGAAAATAAAGACAATATAACTAATGAAATTATTTCTCTTATTTAATTTAATTTTTTGATAATGAATCCCAATTCCCATACTGAATAAGCAAAATTTTATACTCTCTCAACTCTACCCCATAATTTCAACCAATACGGTCAAATTATATGAGTCCTACCTATTTTGGTTTTTCTTGTTTTCTTGTGAAGAGTGAAGACACATAAAGGAGTATAATATTTGGGAGTAAAAGTGGGAGCATCTGTAGACCAACGTAACTCTTCCCCCATATGTCCAATTATTTATCATGTAAACATTGCATGCCTGATTTCTTCATGAACAGTAGCCTTTCTAGCCATCTCTCATCATAAAGTATATGCTGCGTGTATCTCTCTGCACCTAATCTCTTCCCATCCACATGGCAACCCCAACCCAATCCTCTAGTGTACTGCAATTAACAACACTCCAATAGTCATAGGATCAAATGTGAAATTTCTTTATGCTAAAAAAGTAAAAGTACATTATTTATATATTGAACGTACATTATTTGATATTATACAAAATAATGTATTTTCAATACTCAAATAATGTATTTTATGTACACAAATAATGTAACTTTTTATTTGTGATCCACACAGTTGTGTGAACCATGATCCATAGAATAATGACTCAATATGGTCAGGTTGGGCCATTGCCCTAGTCTAGCCCACAACCCCAAAAAAAATTAAAATGTATGTTTTATCTTCAATTTATTTAATTCATTATATTCATGAATTTATGTATTTATTTTTATTATAATAATTTAAAAGTTAAACATTATTTAGTTACTATTAATTTTATAACTATTATAAATTTTAATTTATAACTTTAGTTTAATATAAATAAATATTATTATATCATTAAATAATTTTGTAATAGATATTGAAAAAAATACAATTTTAAAAATTTCAACCAAACAAAAAGAAATGATTTTCTAATTTTTAGGAAACGACAAAAAAATTAATTTTTTTTTTTGTAAATGGATCTTTTGTTGCATGAAATCTTTATTAAAAAATCTTTGCCAATAAAGAAAATATATGGTCAATCATTGAAATAGTGTCCCAATTCCCACATGTCCAATTATTTATCCTGGGGAGCTGAGTCATCATTTCACAATGATCAATCATTGAAATAGTATCCAAATTCCCACGTCGTAAATGCTGAGGAGCAAAATTTTACACTCCCTCAATTCTACTCCATAATTTCAACCAATACTGCCAAATTGTATGATGCAGAATAAGAGAAACGATGACAACACGGGACAGAGTGAAAAACTTTCGAAGAACTAAGGGTTTATTTGGTTGACCCGCTTAGTTATCAGGAATAGGTATCAAAGTTATTGTTATTGTTTGGTTGACATGTTTTTAGAGCACTTATTGTTTGGTTGACAGGTTTTTAGAGCACTACTATTAGTTTTGATTACCCCATTAATTGCAAAACTTAATCCCTAGTAAAATAAGAGTTTCATTTCCCTTCATTCTCCTCTTCCCCAACTATTAATAATCATTTCCATCTCACCCTACTACCAAACATGCAAAATACTTTCACCAAAACCCATTACCATTACCAAGTATTTGATATCCATTCCGATTTCAATTTCTATGCGCGAACCAAATGCACCCTAAATTAACTCAGAAGCTTTCAAATTATATTTGAAAATGTTTCTAGATACAAAGTCTGTTTAAATTAAAAAAAAAAAATAGAAAAATTGGCTTTCAAAAAAAATAGAAAAACTTAAGAGTTACAAATATTAAAAAGTATATATGAAATATTTTTTGGAGTACTATTAACTCTGTTACATAATGAGAACTCGAAAATATTAATAACATTTAAAACTATTCCAAAATTCCAATAAACTTATGCACCAAATATTATTGTTTCGATTCATGTACCACATCATTATGGTCCTAGCTCCATTCATTTTTCTTGTTTTCTTGTGAAGACACATAAGGGAGTATAATATTTAGAAATAAAAGTGGAAGTATGTGTACAAGAACTCTTCCCTATATGTCCAATTATTTATCATGTAAACAATGCATGCCTGATTTCTTCATGACCTTAACTCAGGAGCCTTTCTAGCCATTTTTATCTCTCATCATAAACTATATATGTCGCCTGTATTTCTCTGCACCTAATCTCTTCCCATCCACATGGCAACCCTGCAAACCCAATCCTCTACTGAACCCTCTCCTCCCTTCATGAATGGTACCCATGAAGATGAAAAGTGCTGCAAGGAATCTCACAAAACAAATACTCCAGACAAACTTATCTCTGAGTTGCCCAGAGAAAGAGGATGGCTAACTGAATGCATTGATTTGTACAATGGGTTTTGGTACCCACCACGGATCATCCACGGCCTCCTAGCCCTCCAATAACACTTCAAACCACACCCCAATGATGTCCTCTTAGCCAGCTTCCCCAAATCTGGAACCACTTGGCTCAAGGCTCTTCTCTTCAGCATTGTGAACCGGGCAGAGTATAACCATAATGGTCTGCAACAACCTTTGCTCACCTCAAACCCTCACGAGTTGGTCCCCTGGTTAGAGACTTACGCCTCAAACAACCCCACCAAACCCCAACCAGTTACATGTGTTTTCACCTAGCCATGTGACTCTACAATTTCTTTGATCACCATAGATAGTTACATGCGTTTTCACCTAGCCAGTTTTATTTTATACACCATGTAGTTTCATTAGTTGGAAACCTTAGTACCATTTTATATATGGCACAATTTTATTTGAAAAAATACACATGTGATTTTATGTTTTCGAATGTGCTTCTCACGGCAAGTTTTTGGTGGAAAACATGACTGCATGTGTTGCAATGGCGGTAAAAACCTATAATGAACTTAAGTTCACGCAAAATTGGTAAATATATAGGATATTGCTTGATATATAACCATATTATTACTTGTGTTGAAGCTATGCTCGTGTAATGGTGTTCGAAAGCTTTTGAATACGAAGAGGAAATTGATGAAAATGGGAGGGAAGAACAGCGATGAAAATGCTAGCTCTAGGGAAGACGATAAGTTTTTCTTGTTTAGTTGGAAATTAGAAAATGGAGACAAAAGTTGCCTTTTGAGTTTTATATTAAAAAAACATGTCGTGAACGTCGCGATCACATCATAGGACGGAGGAAACGGCCATCGTTTCATTTAATTAATGAAACGATGACGTTTTATGACCATGGTCCACAGGATCATAGTCCACCTGTTGTATAATGACTGTACTTAATATGGTTAGGTTGGGCCTAGCCAAACAATAACAATATTGTAAATTATTGTGTGAACAATGGTCCACATAGCTGTATAGATCATGAATGTAATATACATTTTTAATATATTAAAATCACATTATTTGTGTACTGAATGTACATTATTTGATAATACGTAGTATATAAAAAATCATGTACTTTCACCTAATGTACTTTATGTATACAAATAATGTACGTACTTTTAGTATATTAAAAATATACTTTTTATTTATGGTGCAAACAAATGTATGGATCATGGTCCATGGAATAATCATTGTAAAAATATTGCCCTAATCTAGCCCACAATCCAAAATAATTAAAATGTAAGTCTTATCTCCAATTTATTTAATTCATTATATTCATCAATTTATGTATTTATTTTTATTATAATAATTTACAAGTTAAAAATTATTTAGTTACTATTAATTTATAACTATTATAAATTATAATTTATAGCTTTAGTTTAATATAAATAAATATTATTATATCATTAACATATTATATGAAATAATTTTGTAATATAGATTGAAAAAAAAATGCAATTTCAAAAATTTCAACCCAACAAAAAGAAATGATTTTCTAACTTTTAGGCAGACCAAAAATTAAAATATTTTGTTTTAAAATGGATCTTTTAATTGCATGAAATCTTTATTAAAATATCTTTGCCAATAAAGAAAATGGTCAATCATTGAAATTTATAGTCTTCCAATTGCCATATGTCCAATTATTTATCCTGGAGAGTCATCATTTCACAATTCAAAAATTTGTGTCATACCGTTTCACTGTGAGATGGGTAGGGTTGAGATGAAAATATAATACTTATACGTACAAGTGTAATACTAATTATGAATAAAGTGTTTATTACTTATATGGAAAAATGTAATATTTTAAGGGAAAAATGATATACTTTTACATTTTGATTTAAAAGTATTACTATATACATTTTTTCCACAAAAATATTATATTATTCTTTATAAGGGACACTTGCCAATATTAAAATGCAATAGTATCCCAATTCCCAACCGCGTGGTAAATGCTGGAGGAGCAAAATTTTATACTCTCTCAACCCTACTCCATAATTTCAACCAATACTGTCAAATTATAGGTCCTACCTCCTTTGGTTTTTATTTTCGTTTTCTTGTGAAGACACATAAGAGAGTATAATAATTGAAAATAAAAGTGGGTGTATGTGTAGTCCAACTCTTCCCCATATGTCCAATTATTTATCATGTAAACAATGCATGTCTGTTGATTTCTTCATGACCTTAGCTCAGTAGCCTTTCTACCCATCTCTCATCATAATCTCTTCCCATCCACATGGCAACCGCAACCCAATCCTCTCCTCCCTTCACGAATGCTACCCATGAAGATGAAAAGTGTTCCAAGGAATCTCACGAAACAAATATTCCAGACAAACTTGTCTCTGAGTTGCCCAGAGAGAGAGGATGGCTAACTGAACACATTCATTTGTACAATGGGTTTTGGTACCCACCACGGGTCATCCACGGCCTCCTAGCCCTCCAACAACACTTCAAACCACACCCCAATGATGTCCACTTAGCCAGTTACCCCAAATCTGGAACCACTTGGCTCAAGGCTCTTCTCTTCAGCATTGTGAACCGGGGAGAATATACCCATAATGCTCTCCAACAACAACCTTTGCTCACCTCAAACCCTCACGAATTGGTCCCCTGGTTAGAGACTTACGCCTCAACTAACCCCACAAATCCCCGCCCAGACTCTTCCTTGTTCCACACCCACCTAGGCTACCCAACGTTGCCACAACAGATCCAAACCTCCCCCTGTCGGATCGTGTACGTGTTTCGTGACCCCAAGGATGTTTTGGTGTCTTGCTGGCACTTCCTCGCTAATCTAAGACCCAAACACTTCCCTCCCATCTCTCTCCAAGACGCTTTCGACCAATTCTCGCGCGGCGCCTCGCCTTTCGGGCCCTACTGGGATCACGTCACCGGCTACTTCAAAGCCGGTGTCCAATCCCCCGACAAAGTGTTGTTCGTGAGGTACGAGGATTTGAAGACAGAAACTGTAGTCCACGTGAAACGGGTGGCCGAGTTCCTCGGCCACCCTTTCTCGGCGGAGGAAGAGAAGGAAGGGGTGGTGCGGAAAATCGTAGATTTGTGTAGCTTCGAGAAATTGAGCAATTTGGAAGTGAACAAAACCGGTTCGCACCGTGAAACCACTTCGGTGATTAAGAACAGCGTGTATTTCAGAAAAGGCGAGATTGGGGATTCGAAGAACCACCTTTCGGGAAAAATGATGGAGATTCTCGACCAAATCACTGAGGAGAAATTCAAAGATCTCGGCCTGGTGGTTTCAAAACTCAATGATTCACGTTGATGAACAAAAATGGTCACGTGATTTTAAGGGTTATTTAATTTCCTTCTTAATCTATAAGTTATTAGTATTTTAATTTTTGGTCTTTTAATAAAATGAGGATCAGATTGAGTATTAAAAATGTTGCACTTATATTTTTCATTAGAATTAGCTTTGGTTTTATATGTGTTACGGATCCATTCGTCTTGTACTAGAACTTGCTGAGTTCTTTAATTTTCACCATTTGTGTCAGTAGCAGTTGATGTAGGGGTGCTTGAAAATATTGTGTAATAATTGTAATTTTTTTTAGATTCAGATTTTTGAAGTTACTTTAAATAATTAAGATATGAATAGTCTGCTCATATTGCCTAATTTTCACCATTTGTGTCGCATCGTAGTATGGGCAGCCCATTCAATCACTTGTCTTTGTACTTTGATGGATTCTCCCCTCATTGTATTCACTCAATGATTAATTAATTTTGTTCCTTCAAAAAGAATTAAAATATGAATAATGTTATTTTCTCATCGTAAGTTCATCTGATCTCATAATGTGATATTAGAACTCTTTATCTTCATGGAATCGGAATATCAATGAATTGGTTGATTTTACACAAGTAAAAAAAATCTATTTAACAATCAAATAATGATAATTTTGGTCAATCATATATTGATGATGATACATCAACAGGTGAATTTTAAGAGAAAAAAAGTTAAATACATGAGTTATGATTGAGATTTAATTGATGAAGTGATGAAAACAAAAACCAAAGTTCAATAAGGTTATGTTGCTCTTTCAATAAATCCATCAATGTATATTACTTTTCTCTTCCAAGAAACTTGAATATATATCTTGAATATATATCTTGCTTACAAATAGAGTTATAAATTTTTTTTTGAGTACTATTCTATGGCCTCCACTTAGGCTTGATTTCATGACCTCCCATCTAAGAGAGTCACTACATACACTGGACCACAAGTTCATGACCTCCCATCAAGGAAATTATATTGATCATAATATTCCCTCTCGGGCTGTCTCGAGTTTCTTATTCTTATTCTAAGTAACAAGTTTTTTCTTTGTGATTTTCACAGAACTGTGGTTTTTCTTCTTGCTTTTCCTACCCAGCATTTATGGTTGGTTAATTGCTTCCTGGTTCCACGTTTATGACTACAATTACGACCTGCATTTATGGTGTAAGGAAGGTTGGTGAACATTCATTCTCCACCCACCAAATACTGTACTATCTCACTATTACACTGAGAGAACTCCCACATCAATCTACAGTATCCGAACAATGGCATTAAGAGCATCACAATCTGTGTATCATGAGAGGATATTGTCAGAATTTAAACCATGGTGTCAAGAGAGAGAGGATGAAAGAGATTGGGAAGAATGTTCCGGCAAAACAGAGGTTCATAGTACAATTGCTTTTGTCATCAAATTGGTCCACCATCCTCTGCTGTGTGCGTTATGCGCACAGCAGGCGCCCATGCGGACGCGCCCGCTCAGGCGCGCCTGACAGACTGTTTTTTCTTTTTAATTAAATTTAATGTTTCTTTCCATCCCCTAATTTTCTCTTTCTTAATCATGCCTACAAAAAATTCCTCAATTACCGTGAAAAAACTCCATTGATAAGAATGCTCTAAGTAGCAAAGGTAAAGAGCCACTGGAGGACCACTACGCAAGCCTCAACATCCATCAATTAGACAAGCACTTGACCACAAGTTTATTGGAATATAATTTCCTTGATTTTTTATTTCTATAATTTTAAAATATTTATTTCCATTATAGGGTCTTACACAACCAAGGGTCCTTGACATTATTGTGTGGATTTGACAAGGATGAGACAAAAATAGGTAAGAACAAAAAGGTGGACTAAAAAGTGTAAAGTACTAACCTCATTACCTTCTTCTCATTAGGGTTTTTGAGAAGAAGGTAATCACATTACCTTCTTTATCAAAAAAGAAAAAAAAAAAAAAACCTGACAGGTTCCAGATGCGGCAGTCTGATGCTCACGTGGGAGGGAGAAAAAATGTTCAAATGTTGTTGATTAAGAGGAAAGGTTTTTTTTTTTTGAACATTATACCAAACTCTATCACACCCAAACATATTGGATAGGAGTGCACAGTAGTTGTTGTTCTTATTATTAATATTATAATTGTTATAACAATAATACTCTCTCTGTCTCATTTTATATGTCTGGTTCGGTTAATAAGGCTTGACTGAAGTTATTTTTAATTTAATTTTTTATAATATTAACTTTAATATTAATATACAAAATTTATATATATTTAAAAACTACACTAAAAGTACTATTAAACACAAAAAATCAAATTTAAAAATAAGTAAAAAAGTAATAAAGAAAATAAACAAAGAAGAAATAGTTGGATTGGTCACTGAATAGTA
This sequence comes from Ipomoea triloba, assembly GCF_003576645.1. NCBI lineage: Eukaryota > Viridiplantae > Streptophyta > Magnoliopsida > Solanales > Convolvulaceae > Ipomoea > Ipomoea triloba. The sequence goes on along the minus strand of NC_044926.1, from coordinate 10,794,292 downwards.
ATTAGGTTAATAATAATAATAATAATATTAATAATAATATATTATTTATATTATTATTATTATTATTATTATTATTATTATTATATATGACTACAGTAGTTGTAGTTGCGTTAGGTTGTTGTTATTTTTTTTGGCCATTATTATTTAATAATACGAGTACAGAATTAAAATTTGCAAGGGTATTAATTTTGTATTAATTCTTTAATTGTTTTAATTTGAAGATCTTATAATCATATATATTAAACAAATTAATAGTGTTTGTAGCTCTAATTAATTATTATATAAAGTAGTAAAGTGAAAAGAAGGCAATTGCATTGCATTCTTTGTGGCATTCTAGGTCAAATCAAAAGAAAAGAAAAGAAGGTCCTCCCATTACATTCTTTTCAAATAGGGTTTTGAAAAGAAGGTAATGGCATTGGTACTTTACATATTTTAGTCTAGGGATTTTAATCTACACATTTTTGTCCAAATGATGTCAAATCTACACATATAAAGCAATGACTCCATCAAGGATATTGGTAATCATTTGAATTCTACCCTCACAACCAAATTAAACATGCAGAATACTTTCACCAAAATCCATCACCATTACTAAGCATTTAATTCTCCTTCCGATTCTGATTCATATGTGCAAACCAAACACGCCCTTAGGGTTGGCACTTGTAATTTGTATTGTTCTTGACAATTTACTGAATCATTTCAGTGACTTCTCGTTCAAACAGTTAATCATTGGTTGTGCTTCCAGGTCCTACATTTGTGTTTTTCTCCAGACAATATTGTGTTTGTTTTTTTTTTTTGGTTTTTTTTTTCTATGCGTGATTTTTAAATTTTTTTTTTATTATTACAAAAAATTAAATATGTAACAAATTTTTTGATGTGATAGATAATTCTAATAATATATTTTTCAATTAAAATTTATAATTAATAGATAAATAATCTTATTTCATAAATAATTGATTTATTACATTTAATTTTAATCACTCCTGGGAAGCATATTGCTGTCAAAAGAACAGATCCCAGAAAAGCAATGAAACCATACGACAACTTTGGCTTGATACATGCAACTATTATTTCTACATGGACATATTTTTTCATTTTACAATTGTACCGACCCTCAACTTCATCGTTATAACATGAGACTTTATTTCATCTATACCGTTAGCGAAAATAAAATATTTTATGTAATTGTACAATATACAAATATACAATATCAAATCAATATAGTATTTTACGCAATGTCATTGTGGATAAAATATTTGCAAATGCTAGGCTCAAATGTGTCGGAGCCAATGTATGTTCAAGATTGACAATGTGCCGAAGATGAGAACTGAATATTGTATTGATTCAATTGAACAATTACAATGATGAGGAATAGAAGATATATATACAAGGGGAGTCTCAGGTAGAGTAGAATAGCTAGTCCTAACGTGACTCAAACTCAGAGAGTCCTAATACTCCCCCTCTAGCGCAGGGTAAACTACTAACCTGAAGCTTGTCCCTAAGAAAAGAAAATCTAGGACTAGGCAAAGCTTTTGTAAAGATATCAGCTAATTGATCTTTTGTGGAAATAAAGTTAACCTGAATACCTCCATTGGCAACCCTATCTCTAACAAAGTGGTAGTCAATCTCCACGTGCTTAGTTCTTGCATGAAAAATTAGATTCGCACACATATAAGTAGCACCAAGATTGTCACACCATAATTTGGGAGTAGGGATGCCATCAATTTTGATCTCACGCAGCAAGGACATTATCCATATTACCTCAGCACAAACATTAGCCAAGGCTTTATACTCAGCTTCCGTGGATGATCTTGCAACTGTCTTCTGTTTCTTGCACACCCAAGAGATAAGATTGGTGCCAAGAAACACTGCATACCCACTAGTAGATTTATGGTCCTCAGGACAACCAGCCCAGTCAGAATTAGAGAAAGCATGAAGCTCTCTAGAATTTGACTGAGTTATACGCAAGCCGAATGAGAGGGTGCCTTTGACATACTTGAGCACTCGTTTTAGCTGCTCCCAGTGAGACAATGTTGGAGCATACATATGTTGACACAATTGATTAACCGCAAAGGATAAGTCTGGCCGTGTAATTGTGAGATACTGGAGAGCACCAGCCAAACTCCTGTATTTCGTTGGATCTTCATATGAATCTGAATTAAGCAATGGAGTTTTCGATGCAGAAATAGGAGTTGCGAGAGGTTTACAATCAGTCATTCCAGCTCGTTTCAAGATGTCTGACATGTACCGCTGCTAAGAAAGAATAACACCATTGCTAGTTTTGACTAGCTCAATTCCAAGAAAGAAACCAGGTTCACCAAGATCTCTAATTTTGAAAGCAGTAGACAGTTTAGAGAGTAAATCAGACACTAGTAGCTCATCAGTCCCCATTACCAAAATGTCATAAACATATACTAAAAGATACACACATGCAGAACCACGAGAGTAATAGAATAATGACACATCAGTCTTTGAAGCTATAAACCCAATAGAGAGTAAAAAAGTATGCAGCCGATTAAACCAAGCTCGTGGAGCTTGCTTTAAGCCATATAAGGAACGCTTCAACAGACAAACGTGATCAGGCAATTGAGCATCAGCATACCCGGGTGGTTGACGCATATAAACAGTCTCAGCCAAATCACCATTCAAAAATGCATTGTGTACGTCAAGCTGCCTAACCACCCAACCTGAGGAAATAGCCAAACTCAAAAGCAATCTGACTATAGTGGGTTTCACAACCGGACTAAAGGTGTCAAAAAAGTCCTGACCAGGAACTTGATTAAACCCTTTCGCCACAAGTCTCGCCTTATGCCTCTCTATTGAACCATCAGCTTTACGTTTAGTACGAAAAACCCACTTACACCCAATCACATTCATACCTGGGCGAGGAGGAACTAGAACCCAAGTCTGATTGTGTAAAAGCGCATTGAACTCCAGATCCATAGCCTCTCGCCATTCAGAAAATTTAACTGCCTGAGTGTAGCAAGTGGGCTCGGTAGGACATGCCTGAGCAGAGAGAGCCAAAAGTGGAGCCATAGACCGACTCCTCGTAGCCATTGCATGGGAGCGAACAGTCGGACGTGTGGACTTGCCACGGGGTCGTCCTCTTTGACGAGTAGGAGCAGCAGTGGTGGTGACAGGAGAATCAGCCTGAGCAGAATCAGCAAGAGAAGATGGCAATACCTGTAAAACCGATTCAGCCCACGGCTTCTGCACAAAGGGAGGAAAAGGCACAGCAACCCTACTAACAAAGGGAAACACATTCTCGTCAAAGTGTACATGTCTGCAGATATAAATCTTATTAGTCGTTAAGTCCATGCATCTGTACCCCCTAAAAGACTCAGGATAACCTAAGAAGACACAAGGAGATGACCGATATGACATTTTGTGACGATTATAAGGATGCAAGTGAGGATAACAAAGACAACCAAACACACGAAGAAAAGAGTATGAGGGAGAAGATTTATGCAACAATAAATGAGGACTGGAATTCTGCAAAACACTAGATGACATTCTATTAATAAAGTAAACAGCAGTTTCAAAAGCAAAGTCCCAAAAACGAGATGGAACAGACGCACGAGCCATAAGAGTAAGACCAGTTTCGATAATATGCCTGTGCTTCCTCTCAACACGACCATTCTGTTCATGAGTGTAGGCACAGGATTGTCTATGACTAATCCCTAACTGAAGAAGAACAGTATGTAACTTTTTGTATTCAGCTCCTAAGTCAGATTGAATAGCCTTAATTTTGCGATTAAATGACCGTTCAACTAAGGCACGAAACTTGTCAAAAATGGCATACAAGTCAGGCTTCAATTTCATAGGATAATACCATGTGTAACAAGAATGGTCATCAACAAAAAGAACAAAATAACGATAACCAGAAGAAGACAAAACAGGAGCTGGTCCCCAAATATCAGTATAAATCAAATCAAGAATATTCGAACTAACAGAGTCTACACGTGGCAAAGGGAAACGAGCAGACTTGCCCAATTGACACGCAGAACACAAATAAGAAGTACAACGATTATTGCGACTAGAACCACGAACAAAACAAAAAGGAAGAATACGATCTAAGACTCGTTGATGAGGATGTCCCAAACGATCATGCCATACGAAAGAGGAAGCACGGGACGAGATAAACGCACGGGGACTATTTTTCGGAATGGNAGCATGAAGCTCTCTAGAATTTGACTGAGTTATACGCAAGCCGAATGAGAGGGTGCCTTTGACATACTTGAGCACTCGTTTTAGCTGCTCCCAGTGAGACAATGTTGGAGCATACATATGTTGACACAATTGATTAACCGCAAAGGATAAGTCTGGCCGTGTAATTGTGAGATACTGGAGAGCACCAGCCAAACTCCTGTATTTCGTTGGATCTTCATATGAATCTGAATTAAGCAATGGAGTTTTCGATGCAGAAATAGGAGTTGCGAGAGGTTTACAATCAGTCATTCCAGCTCGTTTCAAGATGTCTGACATGTACCGCTGCTAAGAAAGAATAACACCATTGCTAGTTTTGACTAGCTCAATTCCAAGAAAGAAACCAGGTTCACCAAGATCTCTAATTTTGAAAGCAGTAGACAGTTTAGAGAGTAAATCAGACACTAGTAGCTCATCAGTCCCCATTACCAAAATGTCATAAACATATACTAAAAGATACACACATGCAGAACCACGAGAGTAATAGAATAATGACACATCAGTCTTTGAAGCTATAAACCCAATAGAGAGTAAAAAAGTATGCAGCCGATTAAACCAAGCTCGTGGAGCTTGCTTTAAGCCATATAAGGAACGCTTCAACAGACAAACGTGATCAGGCAATTGAGCATCAGCATACCCGGGTGGTTGACGCATATAAACAGTCTCAGCCAAATCACCATTCAAAAATGCATTGTGTACGTCAAGCTGCCTAACCACCCAACCTGAGGAAATAGCCAAACTCAAAAGCAATCTGACTATAGTGGGTTTCACAACCGGACTAAAGGTGTCAAAAAAGTCCTGACCAGGAACTTGATTAAACCCTTTCGCCACAAGTCTCGCCTTATGCCTCTCTATTGAACCATCAGCTTTACGTTTAGTACGAAAAACCCACTTACACCCAATCACATTCATACCTGGGCGAGGAGGAACTAGAACCCAAGTCTGATTGTGTAAAAGCGCATTGAACTCCAGATCCATAGCCTCTCGCCATTCAGAAAATTTAACTGCCTGAGTGTAGCAAGTGGGCTCGGTAGGACATGCCTGAGCAGAGAGAGCCAAAAGTGGAGCCATAGACCGACTCCTCGTAGCCATTGCATGGGAGCGAACAGTCGGACGTGTGGACTTGCCACGGGGTCGTCCTCTTTGACGAGTAGGAGCAGCAGTGGTGGTGACAGGAGAATCAGCCTGAGCAGAATCAGCAAGAGAAGATGGCAATACCTGTAAAACCGATTCAGCCCACGGCTTCTGCACAAAGGGAGGAAAAGGCACAGCAACCCTACTAACAAAGGGAAACACATTCTCGTCAAAGTGTACATGTCTGCAGATATAAATCTTATTAGTCGTTAAGTCCATGCATCTGTACCCCCTAAAAGACTCAGGATAACCTAAGAAGACACAAGGAGATGACCGATATGACATTTTGTGACGATTATAAGGATGCAAGTGAGGATAACAAAGACAACCAAACACACGAAGAAAAGAGTATGAGGGAGAAGATTTATGCAACAATAAATGAGGACTGGAATTCTGCAAAACACTAGATGACATTCTATTAATAAAGTAAACAGCAGTTTCAAAAGCAAAGTCCCAAAAACGAGATGGAACAGACGCACGAGCCATAAGAGTAAGACCAGTTTCGATAATATGCCTGTGCTTCCTCTCAACACGACCATTCTGTTCATGAGTGTAGGCACAGGATTGTCTATGACTAATCCCTAACTGAAGAAGAACAGTATGTAACTTTTTGTATTCAGCTCCTAAGTCAGATTGAATAGCCTTAATTTTGCGATTAAATGACCGTTCAACTAAGGCACGAAACTTGTCAAAAATGGCATACAAGTCAGGCTTCAATTTCATAGGATAATACCATGTGTAACAAGAATGGTCATCAACAAAAAGAACAAAATAACGATAACCAGAAGAAGACAAAACAGGAGCTGGTCCCCAAATATCAGTATAAATCAAATCAAGAATATTCGAACTAACAGAGTCTACACGTGGCAAAGGGAAACGAGCAGACTTGCCCAATTGACACGCAGAACACAAATAAGAAGTACAACGATTATTGCGACTAGAACCACGAACAAAACAAAAAGGAAGAATACGATCTAAGACTCGTTGATGAGGATGTCCCAAACGATCATGCCATACGAAAGAGGAAGCACGGGACGAGATAAACGCACGGGGACTATTTTTCGGAATGGGCAGCGTGTAGAGACCACCGCAACTATTGCCGCGAAGAAGAATTGCCTTGGTTGCTATATCCTTCACAACAAAAAAGGATGGATGAAACTCAAAAAAAATACTTTATTATCTTTTGCAAAGCATTGCACAGATAAAAGAGAGGAAGACAAACTAGGAACATGTAAAATATCAAACATCCTAAATACTTTAGACGGGGTAGAAAAAGAAGCATGACCAGTATGACTAATAAGCAAACCTGTACCATCACCAACTCGAAGAGCATCACCACCAGTGTACTTTTCAGATGTAGAGAGCGCAGCAATATCAGGGGTTGCGTGATTTGTCGCCCTAGTGTCTGGAATCCAAAGATGCGAGTCAGACACAAGATTCGGCGCATCCTCAGCATATGTTAAATGAGCTTGGAGTCCACGGCCAATTAAAGAAAAGCAGGCTGGTGCAAGATGGCCATAATTGCTACATAATTGGCATTGAGGCTGCCAATTACAACCACGTCGCCCACGTGACCTGCCACCACCATGCGAGCCACGTCCACGTTGCACACCACCGCCCTGCTGCTGCTGCNGCAATTGAGCATCAGCATACCCGGGTGGTTGACGCATATAAACAGTCTCAGCCAAATCACCATTCAAAAATGCATTGTGTACGTCAAGCTGCCTAACCACCCAACCTGAGGAAATAGCCAAACTCAAAAGCAATCTGACTATAGTGGGTTTCACAACCGGACTAAAGGTGTCAAAAAAGTCCTGACCAGGAACTTGATTAAACCCTTTCGCCACAAGTCTCGCCTTATGCCTCTCTATTGAACCATCAGCTTTACGTTTAGTACGAAAAACCCACTTACACCCAATCACATTCATACCTGGGCGAGGAGGAACTAGAACCCAAGTCTGATTGTGTAAAAGCGCATTGAACTCCAGATCCATAGCCTCTCGCCATTCAGAAAATTTAACTGCCTGAGTGTAGCAAGTGGGCTCGGTAGGACATGCCTGAGCAGAGAGAGCCAAAAGTGGAGCCATAGACCGACTCCTCGTAGCCATTGCATGGGAGCGAACAGTCGGACGTGTGGACTTGCCACGGGGTCGTCCTCTTTGACGAGTAGGAGCAGCAGTGGTGGTGACAGGAGAATCAGCCTGAGCAGAATCAGCAAGAGAAGATGGCAATACCTGTAAAACCGATTCAGCCCACGGCTTCTGCACAAAGGGAGGAAAAGGCACAGCAACCCTACTAACAAAGGGAAACACATTCTCGTCAAAGTGTACATGTCTGCAGATATAAATCTTATTAGTCGTTAAGTCCATGCATCTGTACCCCCTAAAAGACTCAGGATAACCTAAGAAGACACAAGGAGATGACCGATATGACATTTTGTGACGATTATAAGGATGCAAGTGAGGATAACAAAGACAACCAAACACACGAAGAAAAGAGTATGAGGGAGAAGATTTATGCAACAATAAATGAGGACTGGAATTCTGCAAAACACTAGATGACATTCTATTAATAAAGTAAACAGCAGTTTCAAAAGCAAAGTCCCAAAAACGAGATGGAACAGACGCACGAGCCATAAGAGTAAGACCAGTTTCGATAATATGCCTGTGCTTCCTCTCAACACGACCATTCTGTTCATGAGTGTAGGCACAGGATTGTCTATGACTAATCCCTAACTGAAGAAGAACAGTATGTAACTTTTTGTATTCAGCTCCTAAGTCAGATTGAATAGCCTTAATTTTGCGATTAAATGACCGTTCAACTAAGGCACGAAACTTGTCAAAAATGGCATACAAGTCAGGCTTCAATTTCATAGGATAATACCATGTGTAACAAGAATGGTCATCAACAAAAAGAACAAAATAACGATAACCAGAAGAAGACAAAACAGGAGCTGGTCCCCAAATATCAGTATAAATCAAATCAAGAATATTCGAACTAACAGAGTCTACACGTGGCAAAGGGAAACGAGCAGACTTGCCCAATTGACACGCAGAACACAAATAAGAAGTACAACGATTATTGCGACTAGAACCACGAACAAAACAAAAAGGAAGAATACGATCTAAGACTCGTTGATGAGGATGTCCCAAACGATCATGCCATACGAAAGAGGAAGCACGGGACGAGATAAACGCACGGGGACTATTTTTCGGAATGGGCAGCGTGTAGAGACCACCGCAACTATTGCCGCGAAGAAGAATTGCCTTGGTTGCTATATCCTTCACAACAAAAAAGGATGGATGAAACTCAAAAAAAATACTTTATTATCTTTTGCAAAGCATTGCACAGATAAAAGAGAGGAAGACAAACTAGGAACATGTAAAATATCAAACATCCTAAATACTTTAGACGGGGTAGAAAAAGAAGCATGACCAGTATGACTAATAAGCAAACCTGTACCATCACCAACTCGAAGAGCATCACCACCAGTGTACTTTTCAGATGTAGAGAGCGCAGCAATATCAGGGGTTGCGTGATTTGTCGCCCTAGTGTCTGGAATCCAAAGATGCGAGTCAGACACAAGATTCGGCGCATCCTCAGCATATGTTAAATGAGCTTGGAGTCCACGGCCAATTAAAGAAAAGCAGGCTGGTGCAAGATGGCCATAATTGCTACATAATTGGCATTGAGGCTGCCAATTACAACCACGTCGCCCACGTGACCTGCCACCACCATGCGAGCCACGTCCACGTTGCACACCACCGCCCTGCTGCTGCTGCTGGTCGGCGAAAGCAGCACCGCCACGCGACGGAGTCCCACCGCGACGATTCGATCCGCCTCGCCAAGACCGCGACCGACCTCCACTACCACGCTGGCCAACAAAAGCCGCAGCTGCAGGGGCTGAAACACCGCCATAGCTATCACCGGTAGCGAACTCATGCGAGCCAAGGAGATCGGCGAGTTCGGGAAGACGCACCGGCTGACCTCGAACATTCAAAGAGGCTACGACAGAGTGATATTCTGGACGTAAACCCCTGAAAATATACATATTTTGATCCTCCAAAGGAACCGCACGGCCAGCAAGAGCTAGATCTTCCACCATAACTTGCGCACGAGCAATGTAGTCGACGGCGGAGGCATCACCTTGGCGTATTGTTTGCAGCTGTCCAAGAATATGCATAATCCGAGCTTGACTGGAAGAGGCGAGAGCCTGCTCAAGCGCCAACCAGAGATCACGCGACGTAGTGCAACCAATTGCGAGGTACATGACTTCCGACGAAAGTGAAGAGATTAACATGCTAAGGACCGCCTGATCTTGGCGCACCCATGGAGCATGTAACGGGTTAGGTAGAGCAGCAGCAGCGGAGGAGCCTTCAGAAACGGGAAGAAAACGATTAGGGCAAGAGTTCGTGCCATCAACGAAACCCATGAGGTCGTGCCCACGAAGAAACGGTCCGTTCAGAAGAATTAACAGAGCCGTCAACCATTGGAAAATATACCTAGGCTAGCTGATACCAGATGAGAACTGAATATTGTATTGATTCAATTGAACAATTAAAATGATGAGGAATAGGAGATATATATACAAGGGGAGTCTCAGGTAGAGTAGAATAGCTAGTCCTAACGTGACTCAAACTCAGAGAGTCCTAATACCGAAAGATATACGATGNATGACCGATATGACATTTTGTGACGATTATAAGGATGCAAGTGAGGATAACAAAGACAACCAAACACACGAAGAAAAGAGTATGAGGGAGAAGATTTATGCAACAATAAATGAGGACTGGAATTCTGCAAAACACTAGATGACATTCTATTAATAAAGTAAACAGCAGTTTCAAAAGCAAAGTCCCAAAAACGAGATGGAACAGACGCACGAGCCATAAGAGTAAGACCAGTTTCGATAATATGCCTGTGCTTCCTCTCAACACGACCATTCTGTTCATGAGTGTAGGCACAGGATTGTCTATGACTAATCCCTAACTGAAGAAGAACAGTATGTAACTTTTTGTATTCAGCTCCTAAGTCAGATTGAATAGCCTTAATTTTGCGATTAAATGACCGTTCAACTAAGGCACGAAACTTGTCAAAAATGGCATACAAGTCAGGCTTCAATTTCATAGGATAATACCATGTGTAACAAGAATGGTCATCAACAAAAAGAACAAAATAACGATAACCAGAAGAAGACAAAACAGGAGCTGGTCCCCAAATATCAGTATAAATCAAATCAAGAATATTCGAACTAACAGAGTCTACACGTGGCAAAGGGAAACGAGCAGACTTGCCCAATTGACACGCAGAACACAAATAAGAAGTACAACGATTATTGCGACTAGAACCACGAACAAAACAAAAAGGAAGAATACGATCTAAGACTCGTTGATGAGGATGTCCCAAACGATCATGCCATACGAAAGAGGAAGCACGGGACGAGATAAACGCACGGGGACTATTTTTCGGAATGGGCAGCGTGTAGAGACCACCGCAACTATTGCCGCGAAGAAGAATTGCCTTGGTTGCTATATCCTTCACAACAAAAAAGGATGGATGAAACTCAAAAAAAATACTTTATTATCTTTTGCAAAGCATTGCACAGATAAAAGAGAGGAAGACAAACTAGGAACATGTAAAATATCAAACATCCTAAATACTTTAGACGGGGTAGAAAAAGAAGCATGACCAGTATGACTAATAAGCAAACCTGTACCATCACCAACTCGAAGAGCATCACCACCAGTGTACTTTTCAGATGTAGAGAGCGCAGCAATATCAGGGGTTGCGTGATTTGTCGCCCTAGTGTCTGGAATCCAAAGATGCGAGTCAGACACAAGATTCGGCGCATCCTCAGCATATGTTAAATGAGCTTGGAGTCCACGGCCAATTAAAGAAAAGCAGGCTGGTGCAAGATGGCCATAATTGCTACATAATTGGCATTGAGGCTGCCAATTACAACCACGTCGCCCACGTGACCTGCCACCACCATGCGAGCCACGTCCACGTTGCACACCACCGCCCTGCTGCTGCTGCTGGTCGGCGAAAGCAGCACCGCCACGCGACGGAGTCCCACCGCGACGATTCGATCCGCCTCGCCAAGACCGCGACCGACCTCCACTACCACGCTGGCCAACAAAAGCCGCAGCTGCAGGGGCTGAAACACCGCCATAGCTATCACCGGTAGCGAACTCATGCGAGCCAAGGAGATCGGCGAGTTCGGGAAGACGCACCGGCTGACCTCGAACATTCAAAGAGGCTACGACAGAGTGATATTCTGGACGTAAACCCCTGAAAATATACATATTTTGATCCTCCAAAGGAACCGCACGGCCAGCAAGAGCTAGATCTTCCACCATAACTTGCGCACGAGCAATGTAGTCGACGGCGGAGGCATCACCTTGGCGTATTGTTTGCAGCTGTCCAAGAATATGCATAATCCGAGCTTGACTGGAAGAGGCGAGAGCCTGCTCAAGCGCCAACCAGAGATCACGCGACGTAGTGCAACCAATTGCGAGGTACATGACTTCCGACGAAAGTGAAGAGATTAACATGCTAAGGACCGCCTGATCTTGGCGCACCCATGGAGCATGTAACGGGTTAGGTAGAGCAGCAGCAGCGGAGGAGCCTTCAGAAACGGGAAGAAAACGATTAGGGCAAGAGTTCGTGCCATCAACGAAACCCATGAGGTCGTGCCCACGAAGAAACGGTCCGTTCAGAAGAATTAACAGAGCCGTCAACCATTGGAAAATATACCTAGGCTAGCTGATACCAGATGAGAACTGAATATTGTATTGATTCAATTGAACAATTAAAATGATGAGGAATAGGAGATATATATACAAGGGGAGTCTCAGGTAGAGTAGAATAGCTAGTCCTAACGTGACTCAAACTCAGAGAGTCCTAATACCGAAAGATATACGATGGAGATCATACGTCACAGCCTACAAGCTTTTATTTATTAATAACGTAAGTCATTTTATACGGTAACATTTTATTTTTATTTATTTATTCATTAATAACTATGGGCTTTTTTACTCTTATTTGTAGCTTGCAATGATAAAAAAACATTTGCCCAATATTATTATATGCACTATCTCATGGTTTACTGTTAAAATTACATAGCAGTAACAATTGTTATTATATCTATCTATTTTCGATATGATGTGTTTCTATTTTTTAATTGTAAAATGAAAAAAATATGTCCATGTTGAAATAGTTTCATGTATCAGGCCAAAGTTGTCGTATGGTTTCATTGCTTTTCTGGAATCTGTTCTTTTGACAGCAATATGCTTCCCAGGAGTGATTAAAATTAAATGTAATAAATCAATTATTTATGACATAAGATTATTTGTCTATTAATTATAAATTTTAATTGAAAAATATATCATTAGAATTATCTATCACATCAAAAAATTTGTTACATATTTAATTTTTTGTAATAATAAAAACAATTTTAAAAAATTACGCATAGAAAAAAAAACAATATTGTCTGGAGAAAAACACATTAGGACCTGGAAGCACAACCAATGATTAACTGTTTGAACGATAAGTCACTGGATGAGAACTGAATATTGTATTGATTCAATTGAACAATTACAATGATGAGGAATAGGAGATATATATACTAGGGGAGTCTCAGGTAGAGTAGGATAGCTAGTCCTAACGTGACTCAAACTCAGAGAGTCCTAATACTCCCCCTCAAGCGCAGGGTAAACTACTAACCTGAAGCTTGTCCCTAAGAAAAGAAAATCTAGGACTAGGCAAAGCTTTTGTAAAGATATCAGCTAATTGATCTTTTGTGGAAATAAAGTTAACCTGAATATCTCCATTGGCAACCCTATCTCTAACAAAGTGGTAGTCAATCTCCACGTGCTTAGTTCTTGCATGAAAAATTGGATTCGCACACATATAAGTAGCACCAAGATTGTCACACCATAATTTGGGAGTAAGGATGCCATCAATTTTGATCTCACGCAGCAAGGACATGATCCATATGACCTCAGCACAAACATCAGCCAAGGCTTTATACTCAGCTTCTGTGGATGATCTTGCAACTGTCTTCTGTTTCTTGCACACCCAAGAGATAAGATTGGTGCCAAGAAACACTGCATACCCACTAGTAGATTTACGGTCCTCAGGACAACCAGCCCAGTTAGAATCAGAGAAAGCATGAAGCTCTCTAGAATTTGACTGAGTTACACGCAAGCCGAATGAGAGGGTGCCTTTGACATACCTGAGCACTCGTTTTAGCTGCTCCCAGTGAGACAATGTTGGAGCATGCATATGTTGACACAATTGATTGACCGCAAAGGATAAGTTTGGCCGTGTAATTGTGAGATACTGGAGAGCACCAGCCAAACTCCTGTATTTCGTTGGATCTTCATATGAATCTGAATTAAGCAATGGAGTTTTCGATGTAGAAATAGGAGTGGCGAGAGGTTTACAATCAGTCATTCCAGCCCGTTTCAAGATGTCTGACATGTACCGCTGCTGAGAAAGAATAACACCATTGCTAGTTTTGACTAGCTCAATTCCAAGAAAGAAACCAGGTTCACCAAGATCTCTAATTTTGAAAGCATTAGACAGTTTAGAGAGTAAATCAGACACTAGTAGCTCATCAGTCCCCATTACCAAAATGTCATCAACATATACTAAAAGATACACACATGCAGAACCACGAGAGTAATAGAATAATGACACATCAGTCTTTGAAGCTATAAACCCAACAGAGAGTAAAAAAGTATGCAGCCGATTAAACCAAGCTCGTGGAGCTTGCTTTAAGCCATATAAGGAACGCCTCAACAGACAAACGTGATCAGGTAATTGAGCTTCAGCATACCCGGGTGGTTGACGCATATAAACAGTCTCAGCCAAATCACCATTCAAAAATGCATTGTGTACGTCAAGCTGCCTAACCACCCAACCTGAGGAAATAGCCAAACTCAAAAGCAATCTGACTGTAGTGGGTTTCACAACCGGACTAAAGGTGTCAAAAAAGTCCTGACCAGGAACTTGATTAAACCCTTTCGCCACAAGTCTCGCCTTATGCCTCTCTATTGAACCATCAGCTTTACGTTTAGTACGAAAAACCCACTTACACCCAATCACATTCATACCTGGGCGAGGAGGAACTAGAACCCAAGTCTGATTGTGCAAAAGTGCATTGAACTCCAGATCCATTGCCTCTCGCCATTCAGAAAATTTAACTGCCTGAGTGTAGCAAGTGGGCTCGGTAGGACAGGCCTGAGCAGAGAGAGCCAAAAGTGGAGCCACAGACCGACTCCTCGTAGCCATTGCATGGGAGCGAACAGTCGGACGTGTGGACTTGCCACGGGGTCGTCCTCTTTGACGAGTAGGAGCAGCAGTGGTGGTGACAGGAGAATCAGCCTGAGCAGAATCAGCAAGAGAAGATGGCAATACCTGTAAAACCGATTCAGCCCACGGCTTCTGCACAGAGGGAGGAGATGGCACCGCAACCCTACTAACAAAGGGAAACACATTCTCGTCAAAGTGTACATGTCTGCAGATATAAATCTTATTAGTCATTAAGTCCATGCATTTGTACCCCCTAAAAGACTCAGGATAACCTAAGAAGACACAAGGAGATGACCGATACGACATTTTGTGACGATTATAAGGACGCAAGTGAGGATAACAAAGACAACCAAACACACGAAGAAAAGAGTATGAGGGAGAAGATTTATGTAACAATAAATGAGGACTGGAATTCTGCAAAACACTAGATGGCATTCTATTAATCAAGTAAACAGCAGTTTCAAAAGCAAAGTCCCAAAAACGAGATGGAACAGACGCACGAGCCATAAGAGTAAGACCAGTTTCGACAATATGCCTGTGCTTCCTCTCAACACGACCATTCTGTTCATGAGTGTAGGCACAGGATTGTCTATGATTAATCCCTAACTGAAGAAGAACAGTATGTAACTTTTTGTATTCAGCTCCTAAGTCAGACTGAATAGCCTTAATTTTGCGATTAAATGACCGTTCAACTAAGGCACGAAACTTGTCAAAAATGGCATACAAGTCAGACTTCAATTTCATAGGATAATACCACGTGTAACGAGAATGGTCATCAACAAAAAGAACAAAATAACGATAACCAGAAGAAGACAAAACAGGAGCTGGTCCCCAAATATCAATATAAATCAAATCAAGAATATTCGAACTAACAGAGTCTACACGTGGCAAAGGGAAACGAGTAGACTTGCCCAATTGACACGCAGAACACAAAGAAGAAGTAGAACGATTATTGCGACTAAAACCACTAACAGAACAAAAAGGAAGAATACGATCTAAGACTCGTTGATGAGGATGTCCCAAACGATCATGCCATACGGAAGAGGAAGCACGGGACGAGATAAATGCACGGGGACTGTTTTTCGGAATGGGCAGCGTGTAGAGACCACCGCAACTATTGCCGCGAAGAAGAATTGCCTTGGTTGCTATATCCTTCACAACAAAAAAGGATGGATGAAACTCAAAAAAGACTTTATTATCTTTTGCAAAGCGTTGCACAGATAAAAGAGAGGAAGACAAACCAGGAACATGTAAAATATCAGACATCCTAAATACTTTAGACGGGGTAGAAAAAGAAGCATGACCAGTATGACTAATAAGCAAACCTGTACCATCACCAACTCGAAGAGCATCACCACCAGTGTACTCTTCAGATGTAGAGAGCGTAGCAAT
Source organism: Ipomoea triloba (assembly GCF_003576645.1). NCBI lineage: Eukaryota > Viridiplantae > Streptophyta > Magnoliopsida > Solanales > Convolvulaceae > Ipomoea > Ipomoea triloba. The sequence continues at coordinate 10,778,242 of NC_044926.1, read as the reverse complement.
ATCAGGGGTCGCGTGATTTGTCGCCCCAGTGTCTGGAATCCAAAGATGCGAGTCAGACACAAGATTCGGCGCATCCTCAGCATATGTTAAATGAGCTTGGAGTCCACGGCCAATTAAAGAAAAACAGGCTGGTGCAAGATGACCATAATTGCCACATAATTGGCATTGAGGCTGCTAATTACCACCACGTCGCCCACGTGACCTGCCACCGCCATGCGAGCCACGTCCACGCTGCACACCACCGCCCTGCTGCTATTGGTCGGCGAAAACAGCACCGCCACGTGACTGATTCCCACCGCGGCGATTCGATCCGCCACGCCAAGACCGCGACCGACCTCCACTACCACGCTGGCCAACAAAAGCCGCAGCTGCAGGGGCTGGAACACTGCCATAGCTATCACCGGTAGCGAACTCATGCGAGCCAAGGAGCTCGGCGAGTTCGGGAAGACGCACCGGCTGACCTCGAACATTCAAAGAGGCTACGATAGAGTGATATTCTGGACGTAAACCTCTGAAAATATACATATTTTGATCCTCCAAAGGAACCGCACGGCCAGCAAGAGCTAGATCTTCCACCATAACTTGCGCACGAGCAATGTAGTCGACGGCGGAGGCATCACCTTGGCGTATTGTTTGCAGCTGTCCAAGAATATGCATAATCCGAGCTTGACTGGAAGAAGCGAGAGCCTGCTCAAGCGCCAACCAGAGATCACGCGACGTAGTGCAACCAATTGCGAGGTACATAACTTCCGACGAAAGTGAAGAGATTAACATGCTAAGGACCGCCTGATCTTGGCGCACCCATGGAGCATGCAGCGGGTTGGGTAGAGCAGCAGCAGCGGAGGAGCCTTCAGAAACGGGAAGAAAACGATTAGGGCAAGAGTTCGTGCCATCAACGAAACCCATGAGGTCGTGCCCACGAAGAAACAGAATAACCTGCGTCCTCCAAAACAAGAAATTCTTGTTCGTTAGCTTAATGCTAACATAGTGATGCGCAGCAGACAGAGAAGCGGCTGCTGAAGAAACCGCAGAAGAAATAGCTGCATCAGAAACGGTCCGTTCGGAAGAATTAACAGAGCCGTCATCCATTAGAAAATAAACCTAGGCTAGCTGATACCAGATTAGAACTGAATATTGTATTGATTCAATTGAACAATTACAATGATGAGGAATAGGAGATATATATACTAGGGGAGTCTCAGGTAGAGTAGGATAGCTAGTCCTAACGTGACTCAAACTCAGAGAGTCCTAATACACTGAAATGATTCAGTAAATTGTCAAGAACAACACAAATTACAAGTACCAACCCTAATGGTGTGTTTGGTTTGCACATGGAAATTAAAATCAGAATACGAATTAAATACTTTTTAGTAACGGTAATGAGTTTTAGTGAAAGAATTCTACATGTTTAATTTGGTAGTATGGTGGAATTTGAATGATTACTAATATTGATGTCTGGTTGTGTATGACCCTACAATAGAAATAAATATTTTAAAAATACAAAAATAAAAAATCAAGAAAATTATATTGATCATAAATCTACAGTCCTATACTAAAATACGGTACTACAATTCCTAATACAATATATATTCTTTCCTACTTTCTTATTCGTAATACAATGTTAGATTAATGTTATTAATCGTAATAATACAATACATATACTTCGCTACAACACAATCTATACTATTAATAAAAATAAATTCTTTCATGTTAAGTTCCCGCCCAAAATACTCCTATACTATTAATGTTTGCGTAATATTGTAAAAATTAGGATAATACAATTTCAATTCGTACTACAATTGCATACTAAAATATGGTAATACAATTTCTAATACAATATATTCTTTCCTAGCTACTTTCCTTTTCGTAATACAATTATAGATTAAAATTACTAATCGTAATAATACAATACATATAATTCGCTACAACGTATGTAGAGATGGCAACGGGGCGGGACAGGGACGGGGAATGGGGTCCCCGTCCTCGTCCCCGAAATTGATCCCCATTCCCCGACCACGCCCCGTTCCCCCGCGGGGAAGGGGAATTATTCTTCATCCCCGTTCCCGCGAGGATTTTTCGGGGACGGAGAATCCCCACCCCATTTCTTGAATAATGCCAATGAAAAACGAGAGAGACTATATTATGATTTTAATTATGTAATTAGTCTAACAAGCATTTAAATTTCCAACCATAATTAATCCATAATCACAATATAATATAATTAATCTACCAATCATAAAACAACTCACAATTTAAAACTAACAAATAAATAAATTTTAAAATTGATAAAATATTTAATTGTTTACTTACCTACTACTATACAGTAGTAGTACGTTATTGACAAGTATATTTTTACACTTTAATTTAATGAGGTTTTTATAGTATATTTATATTTATTACTTGCCATTTTATTTTATTTTAATATTTTTATAGTTGATTAGTTAGAATAAAGATTTTATAATAATTATTGGGCATTAGTAAAGTTTAGATGCTAGTTTTAATTATTGGCCCAAATAAGTGTTATATTTTAATTAGTGTGGGTTGATAAGCCCATAACATCATAGCCCATATCTTTATTTATTTGTTTAATAAAATTAGCCCACAATATATAATAACCTAAATAATTAAACAAAAGAAAAAGGAATGAATTCAAATATTTTGATTTGTAAGTCTGGTTCTTGCGCAGCTCATACGTAAGTACGAAGGAGCAGAGAAGATTTCGTCGACAACAGCAGCGCAGATTTCGTAGGCGATTCATCGGAATTTTGGAGAGGGTTTCGTCGGTCAACTGGGGAAACCGATGGCAAGGAATAATTTCACCATTTGGGTCTAATTTTGAGAGGTTCAAATTAATTTTTAGATTTATTATTTTCCTCAATTTAAGAGTTTTTGTTGGGATTAATGGTGTATAAATAGTAGTGAGTTCTTGTTGTTGAGGAATCAGACTAGCTGGGCATAATTTGATAGTTTCTCCAGTTTACAAGATTTTATTTTATTTTTCTGTGTTCATGGCCCTGCGAGGCTAATTCTCTAAACTTGGTCAAAAGATTACATGAACCCTGGATCATTCTGTACTGTGAGATTGAATTAGTTCTTAATGTTGAATTCATATTCATTTGAGTAATTGATATTCTCCTGTGCTTTCATTTGTTTTATTTTATATGACTGTTCCAGTTAATTGCTAGGAGGCCTACTAGTTTAATTTCTTGAACAGTTTATTGCTAGATTAGTTAACGATTCGTTCAATTGGTTTTCTAATCTGTGTAGCAACTGGGATTTATTAATATGGCGTTAGTATTAATTTAATCCTAGGAGGAATATTAATATGAATTAAACATAACCGCATGTGTTTATGTTATTCAGTTTCGTTGATTTTCTCATTTTAATGCTGCTATCAAATTAAATATAAGTGCTTGTCTTGTGTTATTTGATAGTTAGGGGTAGTTGATACCGCTTGTGTTTGATTACCTATGACTAAGGAAAATCGGGAATTAATCCCACAACGAATGTTCAATTGTTATGAATTAACCGTGAATCTATGATCAGTTACTAAAATCCAGTGGTGAATGTTTTCTTAGACCAAGTATTGAAGGTTCAATTGATTTCTTTCGTAAACTTTGGCTTGATTATCATCTTTTATGTTCTTATTTATTTATTTATTTACTTATTTTGAATGTTAATTTCATACCAAACACCCCTCTTTAATTTGAACTCATAAATCAAACTTGTTACTCCTCATGGGAACGATCCTTACTCTCACTACTACGTTTTTAAGGTTTAATTTGGGAGCCTACGACAGCTTGCCAGTTATACGTATTGAGATTTGAGAATGTGACTATCGAATTGCTTAAGTGGCAATAGCTACGATTTTGACTTATTTCATTATTTTAAAATTATACACACACACACACACACACACACACACACACACACACACACACACACACACACACATATATATATATATACCCAATATATATATATACATATTGGGGTTTGCCTCGATAAACCCAATATATATATATATACATACATACATACATATATATATATATATACATATATATATATATATATATATATATATATATATATATATATATATATATACANATATATATATATATATATATATATATATATATATATATATATATATATATATACAGGGAATCGGGGACGGGGATCGGGGTCAGGTGATGCCCTCCCCGTCCCCGGCGGGAATGGAGAAATTCTCCACATCCTCGCCCCGGTTCCCCGAAAAATTCCCCGAACCCTCCCCTGTTGGGGCAGGGATCGATTTTTCCCATCGGGGCGGGTTGAATTGTCATCCCTACTACACCGTAATATCGTAACTTATAGAAATATAATTTATGAAATGTATAATGATTTTTTTCTTTGTTATATGTTAATTTAAGGATATCACTATGTTTCAATATCGTAACTCATATTTCTAACGGTAAAAGAATGAAATTTTTAACGGAAGATTAATGGTGGCAATCAAATGAAAGTCATGGATGTAATATGACAAAATTAAAAGAATAGAACTAAATGTGACAATGTCATAATAGCCGAGGACTAAAAATGGAAGTTGTTCAAAGTCGTAGATGTAATATTGCAAAATTAAAAGAATAGGACTAAATGTAGCAATGGCACAATAGTCGAGGACTAAAAGTAGAAGTTGTTCAAAGTCAGGGATGTAATATGATAAAATTAAAAGAATAGGACTAAATGTAGCAATGTCACAATAGTCGAGAACTAAAAGTGGAATTTGCTCTTCTTTTTTTATTTTTTATTTTTTATTTTTTTTATTACACAACTAAAGTTAAATAGATGATTTTGTAGTATGTACAGTTAATTTACTATAAGCCATTTAATCATCCTGTTAGGCATAAAATAGAATTCTATTATGCAATTTTATATCTGTGTTATTTCGGTGTTATTAGTAGAAGCTTAAGTGACTATTTATGTGTTATTATTATGTTAAAATCGAATTCTATTCGTTCTATTTATGTGTTATAAGAACACTATAATTCTATCATTATATTATATGTTTTCGTTCTTTAACTAACATGTTTCTAGCATAAATGCATAATTGAGTTTTAAGGTTTACCAATTTAGATGATTATTAATGTTCTTAAATCTCAGCTTGACTACCAAACAACTATACTTCATCTAGGCTGTAAAAAATTGAATACTAAAATGCAAAGTTAAACTTTTACCTGTTGAGGTTATCATCAAAACAAACTTTACCTGTTGAGGTTATCATCAAAACAATTCCCAGTGTAGCTACAATGCCAAGCGCTAAAGAACAAACTAAAGTTTGTCACTATGACATGTATAGACATAATTGATCCAAACTATCTTGTCAATTGCACTATATAATATTTGATGTTATACTTTATATACTTATATATCGATCCAAATATTCTTAAAATATTATAGCAAATACATTCTGTGCATCGCAGGGGTGGAAATACTAGTATTATTTCAAAAATAATTTCCTAATCATTGTTTATTATTACTAAATCATTCATAAATTATTTTAACTTAATAACTTAACAACAACAACAACAATGGACATTTTGGACTTTATGCTACTTAATCCATCTCAATTCCTATGTATACCAAACATTGGAATTGAAATTTTCAGAAATTTTATTCTTGCAAACCAAACACTAGAATTTAAACTCCCACTTTATTCCCGCATTATTTTTTTCCCACGGAATTGCAATTTTTTCCACCTAATTCTTTCCCTTCAACCAAACGCCCCGTAATAGTATAGGAGTGTTTTGGACGGGAATTTAAAATTGAGGATTTTGTTTTTGTTAATAGTATAGATATAGATTACGTTGCAAGAAATATATGTACTGTGTTATTATGATTAGTAATTTTAATCTAGAATTGTATTACGAATAGGAAAGTAGGGAAGAATATATTTTATTAGGAACTGTATTACCATATTTTAATATACATGCACTTGTAGTACGAATAGAAATTGTATTACAATATTTTACAATATTACGCACACCTTAATAGTATAATAGTGTTTTCGGTGGCAAGTTAAAAGTGTGAATTTTGTTTTTATTAATAGTATATATTACGTTGTAGGAAATATATGTACTGTATTATTAAGATTGAGTTAATACCATTTGAGGTCCTTCGAGTATAGTGGTTTTGTCACGTTTAGTCCTAAACTTTAAAATTGACCACACGTGGTCCTTCGACATTCAAATTGTTACCATCCGTGGTCTAAGTTAACCACTCATGGTCCTTCAAATATTAAATTTTAACCAGTTATGGTCCTTTCAAGAGTACCACAACTAGTTAAATTTCGAAAGTTGAAGAACCATAGGTGGTTAACTTGGATCACGAATGGTTAAATTTGAAAGTTGAAAGACCACATATGTGAATTTGAAAGTTTAAGACTAAACATAGTAAAATATTATACTCAGAGGACCCCATGTGGCATTAACTCATTACGATTAGTAATTTTAATCTAGAATTGTATTGTGAATAGGAAAGTAGGAAAAAATATATTTTATTAGGAATTGTATTACCATATAGTTAGTTAATTGCACATTTTTAACAAGTGTGAGGGTTCATTTGAATTTTTTTTTCAGTTCGAGAGTCTAATTGCATTTTGGTATATAGTTGGAGGGTCTATTTAACACTTATCCCAACAATTATTATTAATTATTTAATAACTATTAACAAATCATTATGAATAAGTTGTTAAACAATATGGAGTAATTACTAATCATATGTAATTATAAATGAATTTCCTAATCATTATATAATAATTACTACTGATTTAATAACTATTAACAAATCATTATGAATAACTTGTTAAACAATACGGAGTAATTACTAATCATATTTAATTACAAATGAGTTTCCTAATCATTATATAATAATTACTACTCATTTAATAACTATTATGATTCCTAATTATTAAGTAATGAGTATTAATAATATCACCTTTATCACCTTTATCCTAATTACTATAATATTATGCACAACATTATTGCTGGAGTAATATACGATTTTAATACTCGTATAATACCACCTTTTTTTATTTCTTTTTCTAAAACAAGGTAATATGCGAGGGCAAATTATTGTGTGGACCATGGTTCACATAGTGTGTGAACCATGAACGCATTATACATTTTTAATATACTAAAAATACATTATTTGTGTATTGAACGTATATTATTTGAAAATATATAAAAATCATATACTTTCAAATAATATACTTTATGTTTACTATACAAATAATATACTTTTAGTACATTAAAAATGTACTCCGTAATTTTTTTTTATATTTATGGTTCACATAAATATGTGTGTTTTTACCATTATTCTCTTTGCATACGCTTCCCAAAGCCCTTACATTTTTGTATCCTAACGGAAAAAAAACACTCCTAAACATGTATATGATTCTTGTTTTAATGGAACACCTCCTCCCGTGAGAACCTACGAACTTGTACATAAATGCACACAAGGGTCTGCATAATGCATACAATCTCATATTTCAGTGTACAATGCACACAATCTACCCATAGAATAGTTTGTGTGCATTTATGTAGACGATGATGTGCATTCATGTTGGTTCATAGGTTCTCACTGGAGGCGAGTTCTCATTTGATTATATATATATATATATATATACACACACACACACACAACAACAACAACAACAACAACAAAAAATTAATTATCTAATCAATTAGGTAACATTGTACAATTACAAATATTAAAATAAAAACCTTTCACCCTCTAAAGTCTAATCAAATAAGAATCTATAGTTTTGTAATAATGACAAGTTCAAAGCAACATGTGAATCACAACACCGAGAGTCAAACTCATGATCTTAGGCATGGAATTGACTCTAATTTTAAATTGAGTGATCTGTTTTATTTCAACTAAAAGTCTAAACTAATAAATGGAAGTACAAAAATTATTAACATTGGCTAATAATATAAATTGCAAGTACAGAAATTCTTAATTGCAAGTACAGAATGTGTTAACTGCAAACACATAATTTTTAAGTCATGGTTTATAATGCAATATGAAACTCGGTCGATTGTATAACAATTGAAGGTTAGGAATAAGATAATATTTTTGGTCAATTAGAAATGAATGACATTAACGTTTAACAAAATCTTGGTTATAAAGAATATCAATTTACTAAATAAATAGAAGATTCAATTGAAATGGCTGGGTAGGGAAGGCTATTTCTTTCTTGGCCCTAATACTAAATTTGTCCGGAATTTTGGGTCTGACATATTCATTTTGAGCTAAGATTGGAATCCATAATTATAAGGAATAAGATAATATTTTTGTTTAATTATAAATGAATGACATTAACTTTTAACAAAATAAGATAATATGTTTGTTTGATTAGAAATGAATGACATTAACGTTTAACAAAATCTTTACTAAATAAGTACAAGATTCAATTGAAATTGATAGGGAATTAGGCTCTTTCTTTCTTTAATATTTTCAAGGTAAGTGTGTGTGTGTGTGTGTATATATATATATATATATATATATATATATATATGTATGTATGTATGTTTAAAGACATCTCAAGGATAATAAAAAAATCAAATTACCTTTTTTTTTTGGAAAATAAAATAAAATTAACTAAACAATTTCAAACAATAGTACATCTCAAGCAAATAATAGATTCAAAATATACCAAACATTTAACTAAATTAAATATATATTATTACAAGTACTAAAGCATCATCATCTAAATGCATGTAGTATATTACAATCACCATCAAACTTTAGGAAGATAACATCACTACAAATTTCTTATGCAGTCAATCTGATCTTACACGTAGCATTATGTTGGCAAGAACGTTCCTTTTAAAAAATTGTCGATAAGAACTTATCATATTTTTAATATTTTCTTAAAGAGAAGTTGTTATAATTTTAGTTTGTTAGTTATTAGTCATTATACATGTTATTTTTCAATATTAATTAACTTTTTAAACACGTAGTACTTTTATTGTCTGATCAGTTATGCGTATTTTACCACTCTACTTACGAAGTATTAAGTATTCATTTACTTCTAAGGTTTCTTGAAGACATTTAGAGCATGTTTGGAAACCAGGTAAATGACTTTTGGAAATGAGTCATTTTGCATAAAATATTTTCATTTCTCATTTTCTATTGCATTTCAAAAAACTGTCTTTGTGTGTTTGGTTCATTTTCTGGAAAATAAGCAGAATTGTATAATTTAAATTTTAATTGTTGTTAACTAAAAAATATTTGACAACAGTTATGTTTTACCCAGCTATTTTTTTTTCCAAATAACAAATAAAATATTAAAAAAAAAAAGAGTGCTCGTTTCCAACAGAAACTAGTAAAAACTAAACTGGTTTCGGTTCAAACTAGTTCCCCGTGAAAATCAGTCTAGTTTCTACTGATTTCCTATGAAACTAGTTTAGTTTGTACTGGTTTTGGGCAAAGAAAGCAGAGAATGGCAGAAGAAAGTAGGGGAAGCATTCTCGGAAAAAGTAGTTGGATCTAGAAAATGACTTCTCAAAAAAAAAAAAAAAAAAGAAGTCAATTTTTAGAAAAACCAAGCTATTTTCCTTTTTACCAGAAATCATTTTCCATTGGCTTCAATTTTTCACCCTCTCCCAGACTCTAGAAACTCAAAAAACGATTTTCAGAAATCATTTTCCGGGTTTCAAAACACACCATTAGGTAATTTCCGTATCTACTAACCTTTGTCCTCCTTGCTGAATTAGGAGACATTCATCTAAAAAGCAATAAAACTCATAAAGAAACACTTCTATATAAATTTAGTACTTCAATTGTCTGACCAGTTACTTTTCGTTGTTGCCCAATTTAGTCATGAGTAAACGGTTGTTTAACGGCTAAACAAATGGAGGACCAAATTGATTAAGATTTTTAACTTGATGACTTAATTAATCAAACTAATAATCAAGGACCAAATTGATAATTTCACTATAGTCAAGGCGTCATTTTTGTAATTAACTCACCAATTAATTTGATCATATCCCTTAGCTTCTATAACCCCTGCTTGCAGACTCAACCAATAAGCACAAAATTCAGATTCCTACAGCCAATAATTTATTTTTAAATTTTTTTTTACAAGTCTGTAAAACGCTACAACTAAAATAACAAATATATGAGTTTCACAATTTCTGAAAAGAAAATGATAATTCTGTAGTTTTTCATAATACCGATATAGTGATTTGTCATATTTGATAGCATCAAGATATTAGCTCTAAAAGTTTTGCAACATATTTTGATTTCATTAAAAAAACAAATAAATAAAAATTATGATTCATTCTTATTTTTTAAAAGGAAAAAAAAAGAGTATGAGCATTAAAAACAAATAAAAAAAAAACCTTAAAAAAGAGTATGAGCATTAAAAAAAAACAAAACAAAAAAAAAAAAACAAAAGTGAAATTTTTAGAAAGTATGTAATTAAGCATGAAGAGGTAGGTGTTCCATGCTTGGCAAATTTACTAAATGGGATTTTTTTAACACTTGTGAACAAAAATAAGGAAGTTTCAAAATTTAAACAAACCTAATGAAAACTCCAATGGACTTGCATTTTTGGTGTTTACCAAATAAAAAATGAAACCTCAAAAGAGTGGATTCTTTTCAAAAATATATTTTTTATATAAACTACAAGAAATGCAAGTGCAACTTGTATTGGTGGTATTACGAAATCAGGATGCTTATAAAAAGAAAAATTAAAAATTAAAAAGAAAAAAATTATTGACGCCAGTCACATCACTCTTGAGCCTAAAATATTTTTATAAAACAAAAATTCATAAAAAAAAAAATTATGTGGGTTATGTTAGTCAATCTGTTGGACACGACTTTCGCCAATCAATCTGACTAACACAATCTTCACTAGTCAATTTGATTGACACGACTTACGCCAGTCAATCTGACCGAAACAACTTACGCTAATCAATTTAACTTACTAAACTTGCGTCAATCAATTCGATTGACACGATTTGTGCTATTCAATATGATTGACATGACATGCGTCACTGCCAGTCTTTGGTAGACATAACCTGCGCTTGTCAATCTGACTGATACGCCCTACACTTAATTGATGCAAGTCGTGTCAGTCAACTAGTGTTAGTCAATCAATTAAACCCAGTTAGGATTTGCAATCTACAAACTACATACCATAAAGCAAGCCCCAAATGATATTTTCTTAAGTTTTTCAAATTTTAAAAAAACACATTATTTTTGTTCACATGTATCAAAAACTTCCGGTTTAAGCAAAAAAAAAAAAAAAAAAAAAAACAAATTATTGAAATGTCTAGTTTCTTCATGACCTTAGCTCTGTAACCTTTGAAACAAACCATCAAGCATCGATCATTATATATATGCCTTATTAGTTACGATTCTCAACGCCTTATATCTTTACTATCCATCCACGCATGGCAACCCAAAAACAATCCTCTAGTGATGAAGCCAAAACAAATTTAGAAACACTTATTCTTGAGTTGCCAAGAGAAAGGGGATGGATAGTTGATCAAGACATTCATTTGCTGAATGGGTTTTGGTACCCAACATGGGTCATCCATGGCCTCCTAGCACTCCAACAACACTTCAAACCACATCCCAATGATGTTCTCTTAGCCAGCTTCCCCAAATCTGGAACCACTTGGCTCAAGGCTCTTCTGTTCAGCATTGTGAACCGGGCAACATTCAACCATGATGATATGATGCACCCTTTGCTCAAGTCAAACCCTCATGAGTTGGTCCCCTGGTTAGAGGTTTACGCCTCTAGCAATCCCACAAACCCCAGGCCCCCAGAATCTTTGTTGTTTCATACCCACCTTGCCTACTCATCTTTGCCTGAACATATCCGCAGCTCTTCGTGTCGGATCGTGTACGTGTTTCGAGATCCCAAGGACGTTTTTGTTTCTTTCTGGCACTTCTTTAACAAGCTGAGGCCAAAAGAGTCGTCTTCAATTTCTCTCCAAGAGGCTTTCAACCAATTCTCCCGCGGCGCCTCACCTTACGGCCCCTACTGGGATCACGTCACCGGCTACTACAAAGCTAGTATCCAATTCCCAAACAAAGTATTTTTCGTGAGGTACGAGGACTTGAAGACAGAAGCTGTCTTTCACGTTAAGAGGCTAGCGGAGTTCGTGGGCTGGCCTTTCTCTGAGGAGGAAGAGAATGAAGGGGTGGTGCAGAAAATCACAGATTTATGTAGCTTTGACAAACTGAGCAATTTGGAAGTGAACAAAAATGGGTCACTCATTCGAAACCTTCCTTCGACGAGGTGGACCGTAAGTGTTATAAACAAGGCGTTTTTCAGGAAAGGCGAGATTGGGGATTCCAATAATCATCTTTCGGAGGACATGAGGGAGATTCTGAACCAAATAACAGAGGATAAATTCAAAGAAATTGGTTTGACAACATTTGTGCCCCTGGTTAAAACTGAATGAATGATTCAAGTTGATCATATTAGTACTTGGTGCAAATCTTGATCGTGAGTGATTGTAGACTTTTTTAGTCACCTAAAAATAAAAATATGATATATAATTTTCTGTGGTTAATTTATGTTTTTATCTCTAGACCATATGTATGTTATGTGCCATGACAAATAATGTTGCTTGCGATCTCTGTGTATTTCCAATGGTTAAGAAGAGAGAGTTTTTTTCTAGATAGATGATGAGCTATGTAAACCTGTTCTCTGTAAAATTTCTTATTCCTCAGTAATAAAAATATGATAAGTTCTTGTCAACATTTTTTTAAGTTAAAGGTATGTCCATGCGGACATATATATAGTACCCTTCTCGGTCGCTCCGCATGTCCAATTATTGAAAGGGTGCTTTCTTCGATGAAGACAGTTTTTCAAATTGGATTTCAAAAAGTGAAGGAAAAAAAATCGAGCAGGGAAATACGACTGGACAAAAGGTCTTGTTTGTAAGTGTAGGGAAACACGGCTGGGCAAAAGGTGTTCGAAGTACAGTTAGGCGAAAGGAGTTGTTGGCCTTACTTTTTTGCTTTCATTATCAGTTTAATTATTAACAATGATTAGCAATGATTAATGTGAGTTAATGATAACATGGTAACGCTAAACTTGTACGATAAATTTTGTATTTAAATTAATATAATTCACCATATTTAACATACACCTATAAAATAAGGCACTTCTTTCATTTAATAATTTAGTGGTGTTCTCTGCAAGTTAATGAAGTTTTATTAAAAACAATAAATTCAATTGCAATATAAATTAGGGAAATTGCATATATGTTTGTACCTGTGGTTGTAATGCCGTTTACTAATTCCACACAATGTTGAGCGGCGCAGCCTCGTTGACCGTCGTTGCGGTTCTTGTAGTTGGTTCGGCTGAGGGAGAAACTCAACCATTGTCATTACAACAACTTTCCCCCTAAAATGCTCATGCCTACCACCTTGACTGATGACTCTCCTACTTAAAGGTCTTGTATTGGGTGGCGCGAAGGCATATAGCTGTATGTAGGATGAGCTTCGTAATTATGGATGTGAGGCAGGGTATGTTGATAGGAAGACCCAGGTTGGGTGGGATCGTACACTGCACTCGCTGGGGTCGTATAACTTGGATATTGAAATAAAGGTGGAGCGAATGCAACATCCCCATACTATGCGTATGGTGAGTACTCCCCAAACTAAGAATACAATAATGGAAATTCGTTGGAACTAGTAGTAGGGAAGCCATAGGCATTTGAACTTCTTTGACGGCTACCATGCGAACTACTAGAAGAGCCCGACTCATCATCGTCAAAAGAGGAACTCAGCATAACGAGCAATAGATTGTCCCTCCTAACCTCATCATCCATACCCTCATCCTCATAGGCATTGCTTGTGGTACCATCTCTCGTAGGCATTGCTTACAGTATGTTGACCACCGGGCACTTGCATTTGGATGACATGTTGTGCCCAATCACGCCATTGTACCAAATAGCAGTGTTGCAAAAATCGTGCCTAGGCGCTAGGCGGCGCCCGACCACGTCGAGGAAGGCCGAAATCGGCCTCCTCCGCGGCCGGCCGCCATGCCCCCACCCTTTTTTGCACGAAATAATCGGAACGAAGAAGCAGTAGCAATCTGCGCCCACGCCCGCCTTCGCCTCCACCTCTGTCGGTCACTTCCTCCTCCACCTCCGCCGGTCGCCTTGATGTCTTTGATTCTGAACCATTATTCACTCCCTATTTTAGTTTTTTTTTTATACTAATTGCCTAATTCTTAATAGGAAATTGATACTCTTTTATATATTTGGTGTCTACAGGTGCAATTGCCTAAAACAAGCAGCAAAAGAAAGATTTTGGAATTATTTGGATCAATTTTGGAAGCAAAGGAAATTACCTAAGGAAGGAATGGAAACAAGAATCAAAATTGGAAGCTGCCGCACGGTCGTGAGGTGGGCCGTGAAGCTAGATTTGTGAATATTGCATAAAGGGGAATAATTGTTTACCTAGGGTTTATGTTTGAATTGGGAATTGAATTCTTCTTGTTATTGATATTGATTGATGGCCAACAATTATTAGCTTGTTTTGGAGAGGATTTCATCACAACGAAAGTTGGGTGAAAGACTCAAGCCTTGCCAATTTCAACCCAATTTTTCCTACTATGAGAATTTGGGGGGTTATAATGCTTTTGTGTTTAAGGTTATGATTGATGCATCACGAAAGTGGGGCAATCTTATCCTAATTCTTGTTTATTGATTACGAAAGTAGCTGAACTTGAATTCTTCGAGTGCATTGCCAATAATCCCTTGGTTAATTGTCTTTCCCCTAATTCTGCGATTGTTAGAGCATCAAGATTGCAATACCCCTAATCTGACCTATTCCTTTCGAATATAGTTTATTCCTCATTTAATTTGCTTCTTTTATCTTAATTCCTAAATCATCATTTACTTGGGTTCTAGCGGGTTCTAATACTTTAGTGCCTATAGTTTTATAATTCACCCAAATACGTACCATAGTCCCAATCCTCAGCGGAACGACATTTACATCCTCATTTTTACATTCACCATTTTACTCATCACAATTTTGCCGCCGCTGCCCGGGATTGGTTAATTTGGTTGTATTGTGTGATTGTTTTATTTCTAGCATTAAAGTTAGTGAATTCTTAGAAGATCAAGTTTTTATTTAATCACCATTTTTTTAATTTGTTGCTAATGTGCATGCAAGTCTATATCATTTGATTTGATTGAAAGGGATGTCCCATGATGGATCAAGGAGGATATTAATTCTCAATCCTATGGAGGGTATGGATACTACATGTCTCTCAAGGATACTATAATGCCCCATACATTAGTCTTTGTACAATTCAAGCCCCACCTCCAAATAATTATTATGATCCTCAACAGTACCAAGATCCCCAATATGCTTCATGTCACCAATACTCTCAATATTCACATGACTACAATCCACCTCAATATCCTTTCCCACCACAAGATTACTCTAAAATTTCATACCCCTCAACCATTCATTACACACCACACCCCTAAGGCACTCAACCCCTATATGGCCACTATAATGATTCACCTAGTGTGGGGAGTTATGGGATAGATGAGGAGACTTTGGCGCTGGCTAGGCGTTCGAGAGTCACTATTGTACCTGATGATGACATTGAGGATTATGGATATCCCATGAGACCAAGTGAGAAAGAATATGTCAATAATCAATGGGAACCTCAATAGCCATTCTATCAAGAATATATGTACTGTATTATTACGATTGAGTTAATACCACCTGAGGTCCTCCGAGTATAGTGGTTTTGTCACGTTAAGTCCTAAACTTTAAAATTGACCACCCGCGATCCTTCGACTTTCAAATTGTTACCATCCGTGGTCCAAGTTAACCACCCGTGGTCTTTCGAATATTAAATTTTAACCAGCCATGGACCTTTCAAGAGTACCACAACTGGTTAAATTTTGAAAGTTGAAGAACCATGGGTGGTTAACTTGGATCATGAATGGTTAAATTTGAAAGTTGAAGGACCACATATGGTGAATTTGAAAGTTTAGGGCTAACATAGCAAAACATTATACTAAGAGGACCCCATGTGGCATTAACTAATTACGATTAGTAAAACATTATACTAAGAGGACCCCATGTGGCATTAACTAATTACGATTAGTAATTTTAATTGTATTGCGAATAGGAAAGTAGGAAATATATATATATATTTTTGTATTGCTTGGAGAGTCTAATTACATTTTGGTATGTAGTTGAAGGATCTATTTAACACTTATCACAACAATTATTACTAATTATTTAATAACTATTAACAAATCATTATGAATAACTTCTTGCCTCCACTGAAGCTCGAACCCACTCACCTCCATGTGGGAATGTAAACTAGGTGCCACTAGACCACAAGTTCTTTGCCAATTACAAATCATATTTAATTACAATTGAATTTCCTAATCATTATATAATAATTACTACTCATTTAATAACTATTAACAAATCATTATGAATAACTTCTTAAACAATACGGAGTAATTACTAATCATATTTAATTACAAATGAGTTTCCTAATCATTATATAATAATTATGATTCCTAATTATTATGTAACTTGTTATCAAACGCGCGTTGCGCGATTAAACCAATGCCCAATGCATATTTTTAAATTAGTGTTTCTTAATTGGTTAAAGTAGTTATATAATAATGAGAGAGAAAAAATGCTAAATTAATAAACATCAATGAAATAGTCTTGATACTTATATATTTAAATAAACATAACGAAATTATAAATAGCTAAATTACAACTAAAGTAAGTAAAAACAAATAAACCACTTACATGGGAGCAAATGGAGTGTCATCGTTGTCACTTGTTTGGACACTGATCCGACCATTTAAAATCCATGTGTAATTGTATTTGTGATCAAGTACTTTATAGTTCGTCCGGACAGGTTTGACAATGACATTTAAGATGATGTACCATTTGTTGATTTGTAAAGTGATATCATACATTCCAATGTCATTATCAAACACTATTTATTGAACCCGAGTTCCTTGCATTTAGATATAGCATTTACAATGATGTTGGTGGTGAATGAGAGCATCTTCATAATAATAATAATAATACTAATAATGATTAAAATAAAATAATAATAATAATAATGAGAAATTTTTTACTATTTACTTACAGTTTCATCCTCAAGGACGATGAACATATACTTTGAGAAATATGTTCATAAAGGATGTTATGAAATAATATAATGGGAACCACAACATTACATGCAATGATATAAGTATAGATGAACAGATTATACAATAGATATATTTACATAACGATATGAGAACCACAACATTACATACAAAGATACAAGTATAGATGAACATATTATAAAATAGATATATTTACATAACGATATTGAAGTTATACTAATTAATGAGTATACAATCGTTGATTTTTTTTTTTTTTTTTAAAAAAAAACTGTAATCATTATGAGTACAAATACAAATAATAGAATTAGCATGATAATATTTTGACAATCATACCTATACAATGTCAAGTAGATGGTGTGTTGCAGAATATGTTCGGTTTAGTTTTGGGTGAATACCAGTAAGAAGGGGAGGGGTATATATAATGTTATTTTGGGTAGAATAATGATTTAGTTAGGAATCTATACAAAATTGTATTATAGAATCCTATTAAGACTTCAATATTCTAATTTTAAGTTAGGAATCTATACAGAATTGTATTATAGAATATTGTCAATTTGTTTGAAAACTACAATAAAGAAACAAATTGCCTAAAGAATTTAATGTTAAACTTCCGTTATATTTAACGGAAAGAATTTGGTAAAATTATAAATGATTAGGATATATTAGGAATTTAATTGGAGATTGCACAATAAGAAGAACACAAAGTACAATATGTTATAACAGACTATTACACTGACATTTTTTTAGATCCAGTTAGGGGTCTAACATTATTGACTCTTATTATAAGTGTAGATGAGTAGTACTAATATCACCTTTATCCTAATTTTTTTTTTTGAAAACACCTTTATCCTAATTATTATAATATTATGCACAACATTATTGCGGGAGTAATATACGATTTTAGTACCCGTATAATACCACCTTTTTTTTATTTCTTTTTCTAAAACAAGGTGATATGCAAGGGCAAATTATTGTGTGGACCATGGTTCACATAGTGCGTGAACCATGAACGCAATATACATTTTTAATATAGTAAAAGTACATTATTTAATTTGTGTATTGAAGGTATATTATTTGAAAATATATAAAAACCATATATTTTCAAATAATATACTTTGTGTATACAAATAATATACTTTTAGTACATTAAAAATGTACTCTGTAATTTTTTATTTATGGTTTACACAAATATGTGTGTTTTTACCATTATTCTCTTTGCATACGCTTCCCAAAACCCTCACATTTTTGTATCCTAAGGAAAAAAACACTCCTAAACATGTATATGATTCTTGTTTTAATGGAACACCTCCTCCCGTGAGAACGTACGAACTTTTACATAAATGCACATAAGGGTTTGCATAATGTACACAATCTCATATTTCAATGCACAATGCACACAATCTACCCATAGAATAGTTTGTGTGCATTTATGTTGACGATGATGTGCATTCATGTTGGTTCACAGGTTCTTACAGGTTCATGTTGGTCAATTAGAAATGAATGACATTAACGTTTAACAAAATCCTAGTTATAAAGAATATCAATTTACTAAATAAATAGAAGATTCAATTGAAATGGCTGGGTAGGGAAGGCTATTTCTTTCTTGGCCCTAATCCTAAATTTGTCCGGAATTTTGGGTTTGACATATTCATTTTGAGCTAAGATTGGAATCCATAATTATAAGGAATAAGATAATATTTTTGTTTAATTATAAATGAATGACATTAACGTTTAACAAAATAAGATAATATGTTTGTTTGATTAGAAATGAATGAAATTAAAGTTTAACAAAATCTTTACTAAATAAGTACAAGATTCAATTGAAATTGGTAGGGAATTAGGCTCTTTCTTTCTTTAATATTTTCAAGGTAAGTGTGTCTATATATATATATATATATATATGTTTAAAGTACATCTCAAGGATAATAAAAAAAATCAAATTACCTTTTTTTTTTTTGAAACTAAAATCAAATTACCTAAACAATTTCAAACAATAGTACATCTCAAGCAAATAATAGATTCAAAATATACCAAACATTTAACTAAATTAAATATAATATTATTACAAGTACTAAAGCATCATCTTCAATATGCATGTAATATATTACAATCACCATCAAACTTTATGAAGATAACATCACTACAAATTTCTTATGCAATCAATCTGATCTTGCACGTAGCACTATGTTGGCAAGAACGTTCCTTTTAAAAAATTGTCGATAAGAACTTATCATATTTTTAATATTTTCTTAAAGAGAAGTTGTTATAATTTTAGTTTGTTAGTTATTAGTCATTATAAATGTTATTTTCAATATTAATTAACTTTTTAAAAATATAGTACTTTTATTGTCTGATCAGTTATGCGTATTTCACCACTCTACTTACTAAGTATTAAGTATTCATTTAGAGCATGTTTGGAAACCGCAAATTATATCGTGGACCGCGGTCCACAATCCATTGTGGACCGCGCATCAAAACGACGTCGTTTTGATTAATGAAATAGACAGATGAAACCACCTCCATTCCGCGCCATTCACTTTTAGTTCATATACACTGCAGTTACATTTCAACACAACTGCAGTTACATTTCAACTCAACTGCAGTTATATTTCGATATAACTACAGTTTCATTCGATAATATATAAAACAGAAATGTGAAACTGTTATTCAGTATCAGTTCATATACACTGCAGTTACATTTCAACACAACTACAGTTACATTTCGATATAACTACAGTTTCATTCACAAATGTGAAACTGTTATTTAGTATCAGTTCATATACACTGCAGTTACATTTCAATACAACTATAGTTACATTTGGATATAACTACAGTTTCATTCGATAATATAAAAACAAATGTAAGACACTATCTTTTGAGATGATCTGTAGTATTAGTGACCACGGTCCACAATGCAATGTGGACCGTGGTCCACGGTATAACGACTGTTTGGAAACCAGGTAAATGACTTTTGGAAAATGAGTCATTTTGCAGAAAATATTTTCATTTCTCATTTTCTATTACATTTCAAAAAAATGTCTTTGTGTGTTTGGTTCATTTTCTGGAAAATAAGCATAATTGTATAATTTAAATTTTAATTGTTGTTAACTAAAAAATATTTGACAACAGTTATGTTTTACCCAGCTATTTTTTTTTCCAAATAACAAATAAAATATTAAAAAAAAAAAAGAGTGCTCGTTTCCAACAGAAACTAGTAAAAACTAAACTGGTTTCGGTTCAAACTAGTTCCCCGTGGAAATCAGTCTAGTTTCTACTGATTTCTGATGAAACTAGTTTAGTTTGTACTGGTTTTGGGCAAAGAAAGCAGAGAATGGCAGAAGAAAGCCGGGGAAGCATTCTCGGAAAAAGTAGTTGGATCTAGAAAATGACTTCTCAAAAAAAAAAAAAAAAGAAGTCAATTTTCAGAAAAACCAAGCTATTTTCCTTTTTACCAGAAATCATTTTCTGTTGGCTTCAATTTTTCAC
Source organism: Ipomoea triloba (assembly GCF_003576645.1). Lineage (NCBI taxonomy): Eukaryota > Viridiplantae > Streptophyta > Magnoliopsida > Solanales > Convolvulaceae > Ipomoea > Ipomoea triloba. The sequence goes on along the minus strand of NC_044926.1, from coordinate 10,757,567 downwards.
CTCCTCCCAGACACTAGAAACTCAAAAAACGATTTTCAGAAATCATATTCCGGGTTTCGAAACACACCATTAGGTAATTTCCGTATCTACTAACATTTGTCCTCCTTGTTGAATTAGGAGACATTCATCTAAAAAGCAATAAAACTCATAAAGAAACACTTCTATATAAATTTAGTACTTCAATTGTCTGACCAGTTACTTTTCGTTGTGACCCAATTTAGTCATGAGTAAACGGATGTTTAACGGGTAAAATAATGGAGGACCAAATTGGCTAAGATTTTTAACTTGATGACTTAATTAATCAAATTAATAATCAAGGACCAAATTGATAATTTCACTATAGTCAAGGCGTCATTTTTGTAATTAACTCACCAATTAATTTGATCATATCCCTTAGCTTCTATAACCCCTGCTTGCAGACTCAACCAATAAGCACAAAATTCAGATTCCTACAGCCAATAATTTTTATTTTATTTTTTCTTTACAAGTCTGTAAAACGCTACAACTAAAATAACAAATATATGAGTTTCACAATTTCTGAAAAGAAAATGATAATTCTGTAGTTTTTCATAATACCGATATAGTGATTTGTCATATTTGATAGCATCAAGATATTAGCTCTAAAATTTTTGCAACATATTTTGATTTCATTAAAACAACAAATAAATAAAAATTATGATTCATTCTTATTTTTTAAAAGGAAAAAAAAAAAAGAGTATGAGCATTAAAAACAAATAAAAAAAAAACCTTAAAAAAAGAGTATGATCATTAAAAAAAAACAAAAAAAAAAAAAAACAAAAGTGAAATTTTTAGAAAGTATGTAATTAAGCATGAAGAGGTAGGTGTTCCATGCTTGGCAAATTTACTAAATGGGATTTTTTTAACACTTGTGAACAAAAATAAGGAAGTTTCAAAATTTAAACAAACCTAATGAAAACTCCAATGGACTTGCATTTTTGGTGTTTACCAAATAAAAAATGAAACCTCAAAAGAGTGGATTCTTTTCAAAAATATATTTTTTATATAAACTACAAGAAATGCAAGTGCAACTTGTATTGGTGGTATTACGAAATCAGGATGCTTATAAAAAGAAAAATTAAAAATTAAAAAGAAAAAAATTATTGCCGCCAGTTACATCACTCTTGAGCCTAAAATATTTTTATAAAACAAAAATTCATAAAAAAAAATATTATGTGGGTTATGTTAGTCAATCTGTCTGACACGACTTTCGCCAATCAATCTGACTAACACAATCTTCACTAGTCAATTTGATTGACACTACTTACGCCAGTCAATCTGACCGAAACAACTTACGCTAATCAATTTAACTTACTGAACTTGCGTCAATCAATTCGATTGGCACGATTTGTGCTATTCAATATGATTGACATGACATGCGTCAGTGCCAGTCAATTTGATAGACATAACCTGCACTAGTCAATCTGACTGATATGCCCTACCCTTAATTGATGCAAGTCGTGTCAGTCAACTAGTGTTAGTCAATCAATTAAACGCAATTGGGATTTGAAATCTACAAACTACATACCATAAAGCAAGCCCCAAATGATATTTTTTTAAGTTTTTCAAATTAAAAAAAAAAACACATTATTTTTGTTCACATGTATCAGAAATTAAACTTCCGGTTTAACACAATTGAAATGTCTAGTTTCTTCATGACCTTAGCTCTGTAACCTTTGAAACAAACCATCAAGCATCGATCATTATATATATGCTTTATTAGTTACAATTCTATACCCCTTATCTCTTCACTATCCATCCACGCATGGCAACCCCAAAACAATCCTCTAGTGATGAAGCCAAAACAAATTTAGAAACACTTATTCCTGAGTTGCCAAGAGAAAGGGGATGGATAGTCGATGAAGACATTCATTTACTGAATGGGTTTTGGTACCCAACTTCGGTGATCCATCGCCTCCTAGCACTCCAACAACACTTCAAACCACATCCCAATGATGTTCTCTTAGCCAGCTACCCCAAATCTGGAACCACTTGGCTCATGGCTCTTTTGTTCAGCATTGTGAACCGGGCAACATACAACCATGATGATATGCTGCACCCTTTGCTCAACTCACACCCTCACGAGTTGGTCCCCTCATTACGGACTTACGCTACAAACCCCAGGGCACCAGAATCTTTGTTGTTTCATACCCATTTTGCCTACTCATCTTTGCCTGAACAGATCCGCAGCTCTTCGTGTCGGATCGTGTACGTGTTTCGAGATCCCAAGGACGTTTTTGTTTCTTTCTGGCACTTCTTTAACAAGCTGAGGCCAAAAGATTCGTCTTCCATTTCTCACCAAGAGGCTTTCAACCAATTCTCCCGCGGCGCCTCGCCTTACGGGCCCTACTGGGATCACGTCACCGGCTACTACAAAGCTAGTATCCAATTCCCCAACAAAGTATTTTTCGTGAGGTACGAGGACTTGAAGACAGAAACTGTCTTTCACGTTAAGAGGCTAGCGGAGTTCGTGGGTTGGCCTTTCTCTGAGGAGGAAGAGAATGAAGGGGTGGTGCAGAAAATCACAGATTTATGTAGCTTTGACAAACTGAGCAATTTGGAAATCAACAAAAATGGGTCATTCATTCGAAAACTTCCTTCTACGGGGAGGACAGTAAGTCTTATAAACAACGCTTTTTTCAGGAAAGGCGAGATTGGGGATTGGAAGAATCATCTTTCGGAAGAGATGAGGAAGACTCTGGACCAAATAACAGAGGATAAATTCAATGAAATTGGTTTGACAACATTTGCATGTGCCCGTGGTTAAAACTGAATGAATGATTCAAGTTGATCATAATATATAGTACTTAATGCAAATCTTGATCGTGAGTGATTGTAGATTTTTTAGTCACCTAAAAATAAAAATATGATAAATAATTTTCTGTGGTTAATTTATGTTATTTTCTCTAGACCATATGTATTTTATGTGCCATGACAAATAATGTTGCTTGCGATCTCTGTGTATTTCCAATGGTTAAGAAGAGAGTTTTTTTCTAGATAGATGATGAGCTATGTAAACCTTTTTCTCGGTAAAATTTCTTATGTTCCTCAGTAATAAAAATATGATATGTTCTTGCTAACATTTTTTTAAAATTAAAGGTATGTCCATGCGGACATATATAGTACACTTCCCAATCCCTCCAAATGTCCAATTATTGAAAGGGTGCTTTCTCCGATGAAGACAACTTTTCAAATTAGATTTAAAAAAGTGAAGAAAAAATATTCATTTATCATCGTCAAACTACTAAACTTTTTCTCCCTAACTTTTCAACTTTTCAACTTTTTAAACTTTTCTCACTAATTATTCTATAAAAAAAAAAAAAAAACTTTTCTCTCTAACTTTTCAACTTCTAAACGTTCTCTTCAAACTTTTCTCCCTAACTTATAAACTTTTTCTGTTAATTAAAACTTTTATGCGCTTATAACTTGAATGCGGAAGCACAAGTCATAATGAACCGCATGTAAATCAAATTAATCAACTAAACAATATTCATGATTATGGATCTTTAATTAAAACATAAATAAAGATAAAGACTTACTTGATTCCATTGAGATGTAATCTCTAACTTGAACAATCAAGAATGCTTCACCTCTCTGATCTGTATGCCTTAATCACCTCCTGATGATATGGTGACTAGAAAACTCAGAGACTAAAAACCTTATTATCAGAAACCGTATTGTCCCTAGAGTTTTCCTGGGTATTTATAGATGTGATGAGAAACCCTCTTTCAAGAGGAATGGAGAAACCTCCTTTCAGGAATATAAATCCCTTTAGGAATGTGAAACCTCCTTTTAGGAGAACCCATATCCTTTTTCCATTATACATCTTTTAACCTTTATATACTTAAATTTTAACAGAATGAGAGGGAGGAAATTTCACCCAGTAATTCCGCCTTTATACATCACTAATCATCAACGTGAGTCCTTATGGAATTACAACCTTTATTATATAAATCAATGTTAGGAAATAATTATTTCTAACAGTCTCCCACTTGATTCATATAAGCATGAAACCTTTATTATATGAATCAACGTTAGGAATAAATTATATCTAACATTCTCCCACTTGATTCATATAAGCATGACTTTACATTTTCAATCCTTAATTTGAGCTCACTTAATATGAAAATGTAAAAGTTGAAACCTCATCGAACTTTACTAACCGAATCATGGCGGTTACAGGCCTGACATAGCGTCCTGCTCCCTTCCATGTATCACAGTTAATAAGAATTCGAACCATAATAATAAGGTCAAAGTCCCGAAATAACCTTATTCCTTATGTCTTAACTAAATAAGACCAATGTTGTTATCACTTCTAAATTATGCATAAACAAGTGATTAACATCAACAATAACAAAATCAAAACCTGAATAGATATCTAAGAGTATCAACAACCCAATGTGCTAATCAAACATAAATCCATACATGTATGGCAGGATTAACCGTTATACAAGGACTTTACCAGTATGCCCAATTTTACCAACATGGCCAATGAAGGTTTTTGGCGCCAATCCCTTAGTCAACGGATCCGTGATCACAAGATCGGTGCCAAAGATGCACTATTGATACTCCTTTTGATTTTGTACCTTCTCCTTAACAGACAGAAATTTCAAATCCATGTACTTGACACCTCTAGTATATCTGTCGTTTTTTGAGAAGAACACAGTTGCCGCATTATCATAATGAATCCTCAATGGTTTGGCTATAGTGTCGACAATGCCAAAACCAGGAATGAAATTGCGCAACCATGATGATTTGAATCTGTAGCCTCAAAGCTTGCTACAAATTCTACCTCCATAGTGGAAGGAGTAATGACAGACTCCTCCACACTTTTCAAAAAATTGCTCTACTAGCAAGTAGGAAAATATGTCCGAATGTGGAGTTTCTGTTATCCAAACATTCGCCATAGTCTGAGTATGAATAACCTACAACCTCCAGGTTATTTTTCCTTCTATATGTGAGTATGTGGTCCTTAGTGCCTTGTAAGTATCCTAGGACCTTCTTTGCAGTTTACCAGTTTATATCTTTCTAAAGCTTTGTTAATGTAAGTCTTCTGGGATAAACCTAAAATTCCTTGTGATCTATCATGAAACATTTCTATTCTAATCACAAATGAAGACTTACCCTTATCCTTCATTTCAAAGTTCTTAGAAATATATTCCTTAACATCACGCATTATACCTTTATCAAAATAATTCTCAAAGAGTCTTTCTTAGAAACCAGAGAGAAAGTCTCTTTATAACCAAAATGAGAATTATTGCCCTGTATGGCTTGGTTAAATGAGACTGGATCATTATCAATGCTCAAGTCACTTTCATGCTCAAGTGCATAAACAATGTAGTCACTACATCAGGAATGGCTGGTCTTTGTCTTGTAGATGTCCTTAAAGCCGCTTCCTGTTGAGTTTGCACTTGATCATCAACTTGAGTTTCAACCTCATCTTCATTTACAATAGCTTCCTCATGTGGAATTGGAGCATCTAGTTGCTGTTGTTCCAAAGTATTTCCATAAGGCTGTATTTGCAGCTATAGGAACTACAGCAAGGAAAGGATCACTTGATGAACATGGATCCATCAATGACTCCTTAATCTCAACTTTACGAGCTCCCACACTCCCACAGACTTTGCTATTTTCAATGAAGCAAGCATTACCAGACTCAACAATCATCGTACTATGATTAGGACAATAAAGTATATATCCTTTAGACCTATCTGGATATCCAATGAAATTACCAATAATGGTTATGGAATCCAATTTATTTTCATGTGAATTATATATCCTCACTTTAGCTTGATAGCCCCAAATGTGAAGATCCCTCAAATTAGGTTTCCTTCCTGTCCACGGTTCATAAGGTGTTTTAAAACAGCCTTACTAGGAACCCTATTGAGTAAGTATGTTGTTGTCCTTAATGCATACATTCACAATGAAACAAACAATATACAGTTTATTAACCATACTCCTAACCATTTCCATAAAAGTACGATTTTGCCTATCAAAAGAGCCACAGATATCTGTATGTATCAAGTAATCCCAAGCTTCTTGTGGCTGAGTGTTTTGATACATGTCTGACTTGCTATCCCTTTATGCAATCGGCACATGCATCATTCCAGTCAACAAAATCCAATTGAGACAAAATTCCATCCTTAATAAGTCTCAATGTCCTTTATTTGGATTTATGACCGAGTCTTTTATGCCACAAGTAAGTTAAAGATTCATTTGGTGCACTTCCTCACTCATAACATCAAACAAGGAATTAGCAAAGTCTGCATTAAGATTGAAACAATATAGAGTATCCAACAAAATACCAGAGCCACAAAAGGTATTTTGTTGATACAAAGAAAAACATTTGTTTCCAATCTTAAAGTTAAAACCTAATATGTCCAACCTAGATGCTGAAACAAGATTTCTAGAACATTCTGGAACATACAGACAATTCTCAAGATCAAGGCAAAAGCCTGTATCCAGCTTAATTCTGTAAGTTCCAATACCTTCAATTCTAGCTTTCATCTTATTTTCCACGAAAAGAAACTTTTCATTTTCCCTTTGAGATTGAAACATCAGAAAACCTTGCATAATGTTAGAAACATGTGTTGTAGCACCAGTGTTTAACCACCAAGTATTAGAAGGAATCTCAATAAAATTGGATTCAAAGCATACTGAAACTGAATGTATACTTCTGTTTCCATCCAAGCTATCCTCTTTAGGCATTCAGCCTTCTTGTGCCCAGGTTTGTTACAGAAATAGCATTTATGCACTTTCTAAACGCACCTTGCACCTTCATAGGATGCTTGCCATTCTCTTACTTTTAGACTTGCTGCCATTATCACTGACATCATAACTGCCACCATTATAGCGTGATACAATAGTGTTCACTACAACCTTTTATCTCACATATCAATTGCCTTGAGTTAACAAACCTTTATTCAGATTATGATATACATAAACCTTAAGTTTGTATTTAAATCCGTCTTTGGGTCAAATTTAAATACAATGTCAATTTACTGACATGCATCATTCACACATACTTGAATGAGATTATTCATCAAGTTCAAATTTAATATATAGGCCATCTTTGGACATGCGCTACATATTAACAAAACAGGAATCATAATCTCCTAAATTGTCATTAATCACATGTCTGATCCACCTTTGGGTGACCGCTAGAACCATGTGTTAATGATCACAAATCTTTATCAATCCTTAGTGTCATTCAATGATGCAAAATATCATCATGTGTATAATAAACATTTGTAAACATAAATAATTATTTAGCTATTACCTTGAGTGGGCCACTTTGGTGACTAACACACTCGCCTTATGCTAATAATTCATTTATGTGAATAAACCTTAATTTATGTTGCAAACATAAACATAAATGATTATTTAGCTATTTACCATGAGTGGGCCGCTTTGGCGACTAACACACTTGCCTTATGCTAATAAATCATTTATGCGAATAAACCTTAATTTATATGTCGTTCTATTATAACATATAAATTAAGAGCGGATCAAATCTCCATTCATAATTGATCCTTTATATATACATATGAGCCCAGAATTTAAAGCTAGTCCAAATGCTTTAAACAAACTGTAAGAGCCCAAATTTATATATAATCCCTTATATTTTAAGCCCAAATTAAATGAGCCTAGAATTTAAAGCAAGTCCATAATACCTTAAATAACTCAAATAGGCTCAAATTAATTGGTCCAACAAAATAATCAATCATTTTGTCTTTTCCTCTTCATACCTCCCACGGAGCTAGCCGGAAATCTGAGAAGCTCCACCGTACGCCCTTCGCCGTGGGAACCTAGCTATGCCACCATAGCCGTTCGTGACTCCAAGTTTGATTCCATTGCAATAGTTGATTCCAACATTCATACAAATAATCCAGCAATAGGAATACACATGCATAATATTTGATTCCAAAACATACTTATGTAAACAGGCCTTAATTTATATGTCGTTCTCTTATAACATATAATACATGATTGATAATGTTAAGTCATATAACACATAAATCACATACAGTACGAACATACAAAACATATATGTCATATACAGTACGTAGATACATAACATATAATATAATGTATATAAAGATGGATACGAATGCAATTTGATTCCAAATCCATAATCATCATCAAGCGTTAATTGAAACATTGCAAATCCACAGTACGTTGAATCCAGAAGGTTATCAATTTCAATTCATTACTAATCACGTATGTACAGTAATACATTGAACGAACAGTACGATTGGTTCCAATTTGTGGTTTTAACAATACATTAGTTATAAAGATTATATGTAGAATATGCATTAACAACACCAACAGTAGGCATACAATGGTTTCAATTGACAAACCCATAATAAATTAAACCTTTATAATTAAAAATCCTCAAATATCATAAACCCTAATTTTAGTGATTAATCAATTTACAAGTAGGCTCTGATACCAAATGTTAATTAAAACTTTTATGCGCTTATAACTTGAATGCGGAAGCACAAGTAATAATGAACCGCATGTAAATCAAATTAATCAACTAAACAATGTTCATGACTATGGATCTTTAATTAAAACATAAATAAAGATAAAGACTTACTTGATTCCATTGAGATGTAATCTCTAACCTGAACAATCAAGAATGCTTCACCTCTCTTATCTGTATGCCTTAATCACCTCCTGATGATATGGAGACTAGAAAACTCAGAGACTAAAAACCTTATGTTCAGAAACCGTATTGTCCCTAGAGTTTTCCTGGGTATTTATAGATGTGATGAGAAACCCTCTTTCAAGAGGAATGGAGAAACCTCCTTTCAGGAATATAAATCCCTTTAGTAATGTGAAACCTCCTTTTAGGAGAACCCATATCCTTTTTCCATTATACATCTTTTAACCTTTATATACTTAAATTTTAACAGAATGAGAGGGAGAGAATTTCACCCAGTAATTCCGCCTTTATACATCACTAATCATCAACGTGAGTCCTTATGGAATTACAACCTTTATTATATAAATCAATGTTAGGAAATAATTATTTCTAACATTTTCTCCCTAAATACTGAAGAAATTAAAGTAAAATTTTCATTTATCATCGTCAAATTTCAGTATATGTTTCATAATATTCATATAAATACTTGTATAGTTTGATTTGTATTCGTTTTATGTTTATATTCATAATATATTTTTTTCTTTTTAATTTTTATAACAATAGGCTAATATGAATAGCGAATTACTATTCGCAACAACAATTTTGGGCTACAAATAGTAGCACGTGGTTACTGTTCGCGGTCTCAAATTGCTATTGTAAATAATAGCTAGCTCTTTGCTTGATTTCTAACAATATATCATGTATATATATATATATATATATATATATATATATATATATATATATATATATATATATATCATTAGTATTATACTTTTAATTTTTTATTTTATGCAACTAGTATTATATTTTTAAATATTTTATTTGAACAATTCTATTATATTACTATAAATTTTAGTATTCAATATTGTTATGAATTTATTATGAATTAGTTTTTTTTTTGTTTATGCTTATTAATATTATATAAGTAATTAGCATATAAGTCTCACCATAATATGGATAAAAATAATAATGTTGATGTGGGTGAATAACTGTATAATAAGAAGAATTTTATGATATATTATAACATGTTTTGTAAGAAAATTATAAATGATAAGAATCGAAATCATCGAAAGTTTGTAATAATGTATTCAATTTAGAATTTCAATGACCTTTTTAGACTTTTTAAAATAAAAAATTGATAAAAGTTTATGAATGTTTTTATATAGACTTTTATAGAGTATTACAAAGTTTTTAATCACTCTATAAAAGTCAATAAAAGTTTATTAAAATCTATCATTTTAAAAGCCCTTAAAAGTCGTCATGATTGAATACACCCCTCTAATTTTAGATTTAATTGGCAGTAAAGTAGGAAATAATAAATTTAGCATATTACTGAGAACTCAAGAATATCATGGGGCTGGAATATCTGCTAGTCTCCTTGCAGCAAAGGGAATAGGTCTTTTCTGGAATAATATTCTTTAGAACAAAAAGCTTTAAGAAACAACGGAATGGACCTATTCTCGTGAGTGCCATTCTAAGCTTATTCCATGGTCCTAATATGCTAAAATGTTCTCAAACCAAATTCATTGAATTTATCCATCATCATTTGGTCAAGAATGTTCACATGCAATTTCCTCCGAAAGGTGGTTCGTCTTTGAATCCTCAACCTTGCCTTTCCTGAAATAGACGTTGTTTCTAATAGTAATCGTCTTCGTCGAAATAGATCCATAGTGTGATTCATCTTTGCTCACTTAAAAATTTCTTAGTTTCTCAAAGAACATAAAAACTAATTTCATTCATCCATTTAAAATGATCATTGACTGAAAATTAAAGAAAAAATTTGGTGACATTTTTGTAATTACAATTGTAAATTTGGGAATGCATGACTCTGCATTTGGAAAATAATTGACAGTGCATTTAATTTGGAGAAAATTAAAATTTTTCAAATGTACAATTAGTTATCCGCGATTCCACTGTCAGAAATTACAAGATGTACAATCGTTACTCAAGCCTTGAGCCAATATTGTGTCGCGGGCCCACCCTAAATACCGAAAACAACAATTTTTTTTTTTTGGAGGGGGAATATATGGAGGGCTGGACCCCAAGCATCAACGTAGGTTCTCCCTAGTGGCATTACGGGGTTCGACCTCGCATAGCCCTAAGCGAAGTAATCATTTCTTGGTTGAACTAAATGACTAGAAATTGTTGTTCAACCAAACACTATGCCTATATGGATGCCTATATTGATGGGATATAGGACATATAGTATATGACACATAAATTTTATGATAGAATCTCAATACACCATCTAAAGTTTTGAGTCAAGTATGAGACAAAACCACTAACATTATTCTGCAAGTTTCCCATTCCAACTATGGCCTAAGATATCCAGATGATCCTAAAATTTTCATTGCCACAGGATTAGTTTACTCATGATTTAAGTTTTCTTCAATTTATGTTAGTATATATTAATATCCTAAAATTGATGTGATGATATGCTTATAATTGTAATTATTTAATGTGATGATTGATTAATTATTGTAGTTAAATAATTTATATAATTAATTAATTATTAATTATATATATTAAAGATTTGTGATTATATAATATAATAATATTTAATAAGTGATTAATAGTAAAAACTTAAAAAGATTATATGTATTATGAAGTTCTTCTAGTTAACTGGTCGATTTCGCCGTATACATTATCATTAATAGTATATGTAACTGACCACAGATAAATATTCTCAATATAACAAATAACTAGCATGAGTACGACGTTCTCATCTATATTGAAGTATACAACATCATCACCTGCATTAATGTCAAAATGATCAATTATTTGCTCCCACTGTTCAATGTAGAATGTTTGATCGAAGTAGAGTCGTAGCTTCTATCTCCGAATATAATTTTAAGCGGTCCGTCTAAGACATTGGAGTCGTTGAGAAACCCACACAATCGATCATGCTACAGTTGAGTAAGAAGGTGTTAGTAAGTAATGATATTGTTGGAATCCGTTAGTAAATGTATATAATGTTCTTACATCACCAAATGTACAGAAATCTGTATACACAGAACTACATCGCTCTAGTTGCTCAAACTGAAATCTTGGTGGTATTGAAGATCTTGTGCTCATAGTTATTTGCTCTAATATGTAAAGAAATTAAGATTAATGTATGTAGTTAAAAATATAACATATAATTTTATGAAATATAGTTTTATGTTACTGATTTCAATTAGATGATGGGTAACGGATTCGCCATATTGATTAAATTTTCACTGCTGAGTGTATGTAGGAGTAGCTCTTATAGAAGAAAGTTTCAAAACTGAAAAAATCATGATGTTGAAAAAGCACAATGTCTCCAGGAAATAAATAATTTTCAATCATGAAATCACAAAATCCTGATGTAAAGTGCATGTTTTTTCAACTGAAACTTCTATTGCGATAGTGTAATGCAACAAAACTGTTCTTGTTGTCAGATGTTGCATTAGATGACAATGCATAGAATTGGGAATTGTATTGAATGTATTATAAAATTTAAATATATAACATCAAAATTAGATTGTTATAATCACCATTTTCGAGGAGTCGATTTGAATAGTGAACCACGTTATAGTGCATTCACTAACATCGAGCAAATGTATTTGATCATTGCAAGCTAGTAAAAAGAATGAAAAACATAAATGAGCATGTTACATAGTAATTGGATAGTTCTACATGATAGAGTTAAAAAATTGACAAATACAAAATCACTTATGTGAAGGATAATTAATTTATTGTAGACGAAGTAAGATGACCGCAGTATATTGTTGCGCATCTATCTTGTTTGGAAAAAAGTGCTTCAGGCACATTTAAACCCAATATTTGTAGATATTTAGTCCATCCTTGAGCTGGATAACTCAAATATTGATTTGATATGATCCTAGGGTATGCTTCATAATTGCATAAATAATTTTTCTCCCTGCGCGCGGGTTATTGCGTAATAACGTATTAATACATAATTTTGGGGAATGTAACTTTTGGCTGGGAAGAAATTTATTGTTCTAAAATCTACAAATAGATCCATTTGTAAATTGTAATATTAAAATAGTTGGGACAAACAAAATACGTAAGAAATAGTACTGAAGGATTATAAAGGTTGTAGGTGGATGAAACTGAAGAAATTAGCAAATGATTGTGAAAGATTCGGGAGCCATGTATAGGTGAAGCATATGATTATGTAAAAAAGTAAAAAACAAAACAAAACAAAAAAAAAAAAAGCAAAAAAGCTATCATGGCGATTGACCAGCCGTGGTAGCTTTTTTTCAAATAAAAAAAAAAAGGCTACCACGGCGGTTTACCAGCCGTGGTAGTTGGTCCGAACAAACAAGTTTTATATTATGTAATATTTTTTTCGAGCTCCTGACTTCAAACAATTGTTACAAGTTTTATATTATGTAATATATTTGAAAAAAAATGTTTAAAAATAATATGAATGTTAAATGCGTTTATATTATTGTACAATCCATGAAAAAACATGTGTAATAAAAATGAATATTTACACAGAGAGTTCCTATTGGTTATTCAAACTTGGACATTGTGTCGAAGTGTGTGTTCGACCTTGACAATACCTACATCTCCTTCTAACAACATAAGTTCCAAAGTCCATTTCATTTAGAAACCGACGTGTTTGTTGTTGTATGTCCCTAATTATTTGGACGCCTGCCCTTAATTAGTTCGTGGCATGTGACTCGATTTGTCCACTCTATATATGAGTTTAGTGGAAAGAAATCAGCTGCATAGCTCCTTTTGTAATTATCAATAGAGTACTTTTTGTCACGAACAAGTCGTAGAGTTTCCTTGGATATTTACATACTGCTATGATATGTGCACATGGTAATCTATCGATCTTCTAGTTTTTGCATTTACACGTACGGTTGCTCAAGTTAACTTGGACATAAGTTTCGGAATCTTGGGCAATGTTTCTTAACTGAAGAGAAATGGCGTAGAATCCATTTGCGTCATGAAATCGTTGAATGCTTGCATTGTTCGACAGTTAGTTGTTCTCTTTTCTGCAGCTCAGGGGCCACCCTGAAAGTCGAAAACAATATTATTTTTTTACGAGGGGGAATTTATGGGGGGCTTGATCCCAAGCATCGATGTAGGTTCTCCCGGGTGGCAATACAAGGTCCGGCATTGCCTAGCCCTAGGCGAAGTAATCAATCCTTGGTTGAACTGAATAACTAGAAGTTGTTGTTCAACCAAACACTATGCCTATATGGAAGCATATATTGATGGGAGATAGGACATGGCTCATAAAGTTTACTGACACTCATACTACTCAGGATCATCTCAATAGGTCATCTAAAGTTCTAAATTAAATATGAGATAGAACGGCTACAAAATGCAGACAAGAACTTAACATATTTTTATTACTGAGGAGCGTAAGAGATTTCACAAAGAGAAGGTTTACATAGCTCATATATCTAGATTACATAAACTCTCTTCTGAACCATTGGAAATACACTGATTGCAAGCAACGTAACATTATTTGTCACGGCATGGCACATAAAATACAAATGATCTAGAGATAAAAACAGAAATTAACCACAAAAACTTAATTGTATATCATATTTTTACTTTTAGATGACAAGAAAAAGCTGCAATCACTCACCATCAAGATTTGCACTAAGTACAATACATTATGATCAACTTGAATAATTCAATCAGTTTTAGCCAGGGGCACAAATGTTTTCAAGCCAACTTCATTGAATTTATCCTCTGTTATTTGGTCCAGAATCTTCCTCATCTCCTCCAAAAGATGATTCTGGAATCTCCAATCTCGCCTTTTCTGAAATACGCGTTGTTTATAACACTTATCGTCCTTCCCGTCGAAAGAAGGTTTCGAATTAATGACCCATTTTTGTTCACTTCCAAATTGCTGAGTTTGTCAAAGCTACATAAATCTGTGATTTTCTGCACCACCCCTTCATTCAATTCTCTTCCTCCTCAGAGGAAGGGCAACCCACGAACTCCGCTAGCCTCTTGACGTGAAAGACAGTTTCTGTCTTCAAGTCCTCGTACCTCACGAAAAATACATTGTTTGGGAATTGGATACTGGCTTTGTAGTAGCGGGTGACGTGATCCCAGTAGGGGCTGAATTGGATGAAAGCCTCTTGGAGAGAAATGGAAGACGAGTCTTTTGGTCTCAGCTTGTTAAAGATCGAAGTGCCAGAGAGAAACAAAAACGTCCTTGGGATCTCGAAACACGTACACGATCTGACACGAAGAGCTGCGGATCGGATCTGTTCAGGCAAGGTGGGTATGAAACAAGAAAGATTCTGGAGGCCTGGGGTTTGTGGGATTGGTAGAGGGGTAAGTGTCTAACCATGGGACCAACTCATATTGTCATGGTTGAATGTTGCCCGGTGCACAATGCTGAAGAGAAGAGCCTTGAGCCAAGTGGTTCCAGATTTGGGGTAGCTGGTTAAGAGAACATCATTGGGATGTGGTTTCAAGTGTTGTTGGAGTGTTGGGTACCAAAACCCATTCAGCAAATGAATGTTTTGATCAAATGATGCGTGATAGTTGGTTTCAAATTAAAGGGTACCGAGTACAGTCAAAGACATGACCACGGTTCGAACCAACTGTCTATTATTGGGACCAGAATAGAATCGAAACCGTATAGTTGGTCTGGGTTTGGTTCTAAACTGATAAAGATTAAAAAAATAAAATTAACTACAGTGTATTATTTAATTATTGTTAAATAAAAATTATTTGTTTAAAGTTTAACTATTATTTGATTAAAATAAAATTTAAATAATAATTTAAATTTTAATTATATATAACAACTATTTTCATTTTTTTAGTTCAACTTTAAAGTTTAAATATTTTATACAAGATCGAGATAAGGAGTTGATAGAGAATCATAACCAATAAAGCATATATATAACGATTGATGCTTGATGGTTACAGAGCTAAGGTCATGAAGAAATCAGACATTTCAGTAATTGAGATTTTTTTTTCATTCAAAAAAGAGTAATTGAGATTTTTTTTTACTTAACCCGGAAGTTTTTGATAAATTTGAACAAAAAATAAGAAATCTTTTAAAAATTTGGAAAGCTTAGGAAAATGTCATTTGGGATTTATGTTTATGGTATATAGATACAAACTACATACGATAAATGCAAATTTCAATTGTATTTAATTGATTAACTAACGCTAGTTAATTAACTGACACGTACAGCTTGCGTCAGTCAAGAGTAAGGCGTATTAGTCAGATTGCCTAGCTAGTGCAAGTCGTGTCAATCAAATTGACTGGCATTGATGCAGGTCATATCAGTCACATTGACCAACTAGCGCAAATCGTGTCAATCAAATTGGTTGGTGCACGTCGTGTTAGTCAAATTGACTAGCGCAAGTTGTGGCAGTCATATTGAATGGAGCTAGTATTGCCAATCATATTGACTGGCGCAAGTCATGTTAATCAGATTGACTAGTAAATGTCGTGTTAGTATGATTGACTAGCGAAGGTCGTGTCGAACAGTTTGACTAACATAATCTCCTGGCTCAATCCAAAATGAAGTTTAGTTAGAAATTATAAAAAGAAATTATAGTATCTCCCTCACCCTCACCCTCTGCTACTAGTTGCAAGGTCCGATGAAGATGTTGACAAGTTGCCTCTACTGCTACTGCACACTCTACCTCACCCTCATCGTGCTGGTTACAAGCTGCTGCCAAATGATTTCACCAGTTTGTACTCGATTTCATCTTCTTCACTCATTGCAATATTTATGATTCTAAAATGCAAAACCTTTTTTCCCTCTGGTTCTTCATGATTCTTTGTGTATCATGAAGAAGAATCAAACAAGAATGTGGTTTTTCAACAAGCTGATGCTCTAACTGTATAATCAATACTTTGTCTTAAATACCCTACTTTATAGCCTAAATGTAATATACTTCATAACACAAATCTAATAAAGAGTTTAAGGTAGATATATTTAATACTTTAAGTCTTAAATACACGACATTATAACCTAAATGTAAAACATCATAACACAAATCTAATACATAGTTTAAGATAGATATATATAATCAATACTTTAAGTCTTAAACACAATATTTTATAGCCTAAATGTAATACTTCATAGCTCTAATCCAGTATACAGTTCAAGGTAGATATATTTAATACTTAATCGTTAAACACAATACTTTATAGCTTAAATGTAATACTTCGTATCATAAATCTAATACACAATTTAAGCTATATAATCAATACTTTAAACCTTAAACACATTACTTTATAGCCTAAATGTAATACTACATAGTTCAAATCCAGAATACAGTTTAAGGTGAATATATTTAATACTTTAACCCAAGCAATACTTTATAGTCTAAATGTAATATTTCATAGCACTTATCTAGTACACAGTTTAAGGTAGATATATTTAATACTTTAAGCCTTAAACACAATACTTTATAGCCCAAATTTAATACTTTATAGCACTAATCTAGTACACAATTTAAGTAGATATATTTAATACTTTAAGTCTTAAACAGAATACTTTATAGTCTAAATGTAATACTTCATAGCACTAATCTAGTATACAGTTTAAGGTAGATATATTTAATACTTTAAGTAACACATGGAGTACTTTATAGCCTAAATGCAAAACATCATAACAAAAATCTAATACAGAGTTTAATATAGATATAATCAATACTTTATAGCCTAAATGTAATACTTTAATTTATAGCTATAATCTAGTATACAGTTTAAAGTAGACATATTTAATACTTTAAGCCTTAAACACAATACTTTATAACCTAAATGTAATACTTTATACCATAAATCTAATACAAAATTTAAGGTAAATATAATCAATACTTTAAACCTTAAACACAATAGTTTATAGCCTAAATGTAATACATCATAGCTCTAATCTAGTGTATAGTTTAAGGTAGACATAATTAATACTTTAAGCCTTAAACACAATACTTTATATTCTAAATGTAATACTTTATATCATAAATCTAATACACAATTTAAGGTAGATATAATCAATACTTTAAACCTTAAACACAATACTTTATAGCCTAAATTTAATACTTCATAACTAAATTCTAGTATACAATTTAAGGTGAATATATTTAATACTTTAAGCCTTAAAAATAATACTTTATAGTCTAAATGTAATACTTCATAGCACTAATCTAGTACACGGTTTAAGGTAGATATATTTAATACTTTAAACCTTAAACACAATACTTTATAGTCCAAATGTAATACTTCATAGCACTAATATGATCTAGTACACAGTTTAAGGTAGATATATTTAATACTTTAAACCTTAATACTGTATAGTCTAAATGTAAAATGTAATAAAAATGTTTGAATATGAATGTAAGAAAAATTTACATTTGTATTGTGAGGATACGTTATATGAGTTTTAATGTAATCTCAATGTCTTATTTTAGTCATCATTACTAACAAGGGATTGAAGATGATGAAAATAATGTTGGTGGAAAGGATTTGTTTCATCATTTTCATCATTGTTACGGGAACATGGTACGAGGAGGCGGAGGGTATGGGAGGATGATAGATGCCAAAAGTACCTAACTTATTGGGTTAATTAAGAAAGGCTATTGTAAAACAAATGCATTGAGGGACTCAATCTATAGTATTTTTACGTTAATGTGCTGACAATTGTAAAAGTGCTTTGCATGGTTTGTTTTAAAGGATTTTTAACAGGTTTGAAGACTTAGATTAACCAAGGAAAACATATATGACGAAAGAGGAACAAACCCGACCTTGGTGCACGCAAAGACCAAAACCTGAGCCAGCAGACGAAACGAAGACAAGGAAAAAAATCTCATGTCCATGCCTCATTCACGCGTGTAGCACGCGTGGATGAATTCTAGTAGGTCTCCACGCATGCCTACACGCTTGAAGGCCACGTTAACCTACACCAAAATCCTGCGCGAAGTTTAGTATAAAAGGAACATTTTAGCTTGGAGGAAGGGACTTTTTTCATTATTTTTACTTCTCATTTTTAAATTAGGGTTTAGAGAGAGCTTGGGAAGAAGGGAAGGGAGGATTTTGGATTACCATTGTTTACAACTTATTTTGGGTATACTCTCCCATTACTTTCTTTGATTTCTCTTTGAATCTTTTTTTTGAATCTTTTCCCTTACCTTGATTTCATTTGCTTTCTCTATTATTCTTGCTGTTGTATAAATAAAGAAATACGATTTACCTTTAACGTGAACAACTGTGATGTAGTCCAAAAAATATTACAGGGTAGTTTCACGCCTCAATTTATTAGGTTATTTGAATGCCCTCTTTGTCAACAAATCCTCCCCAAGTAGCTAATATGATTTGAAGGTAAGGAATCTTTGCATGGTAGAAAATAAAGACAATATAACCAATGAAATTATATCTCTTTTTAAATTTTTTGATAATGAATAATTTTTATTTTAGAAGATAAAGACATATATATAACTAATGAAATTATATCTCTTTTTTAATTTTTTGATAATGAATAATTTTTATTGTAGAAAGTAACGACAATATAACTAATGAAATTATATCTCTTTTTAAATTTTTTGATAATGAATGCTTTTTTTTTTTTTGAATAAAGACATTGTAAACATCGAATTCTAAATTAAAGAAATGCATATGTATTATATTATATGTTGTAATTACTGATTTATTTAATTTAATAAGAGTAATAGGGTGGGTACTCACTTTTCAATAATATACTCTGACAGATTCGTAATATATGTTTAATAATTATGCCAACTCTAATTTGGATGAGGTTCGAGCCAATGACTTTTCTTAAAGAAACTAATTAGTAAGTTAAAAGTTAACGAAATATTCCGTACGTTACTAAAGTTTATATTAACGGATTATGGGGTTATTTAAGGAAAAAAAATAATATAATAGAGGGTAAAGAAGGAAAACCATAAAAAAATTACTAAAATGAAAATAATATGAACCATACGTTTATGTAAATAATTACCACCAACATATTTTTTTCTTCCCGTTAGAACCCTAACTTTAATTGCTCTTATTAAAATTTAGATATTTATAACAACAAAAACAAGAGTAGTAGTAGTAACAAAAAAAAAAAAAAATAGGCGTCGGTTCTGCTAAAGAACTTTTGTCGTTAATTTTTCTTTAAAAAAAATTAATATAATAGACATCGGTTCTACCTTAGGAAAAAAATAACAAATAAACAGCGCAATTTTGCTTAAGAACTTACGGCGTTTATTTAAAAAAAATACAATATACGTCGCATCTACTTTAGAGCCGACGTCCATTGTATAGATTTAAAAAAATAAAGGCAGTGTACATTGATTATATGCAACAACCAAGGTGTATTCTTTGTTTGTTAAAAAGAAATATTAACTATTACATATTTCTTTGTCTTTCTTGCTGAATTAGGAGACATTCATCTAAAAAGCAATAAAACTCATAAAGGAACAGTTCTATCTAAATTTAGTCCTTTAATTGTCTGATCTGACTAGGTGCTTTTCGTTGTTGCCACCCCAGCTCAACTAGACAAAGTGAAGGTTAAAGCTTGCACAAAGAGTCCATGCCTTCATTGGGGTTCAAATCTGTGACCTCTCATTTGGGAGAGTCACGTCACAGTTATGTCGCTTGACCATAAAGTATTTGGCAATAATAATTAAGGATCTAAATTACAAATTTTCAATATATGATAAGTTCTTGCCGACATATTTTCAATATATGATAAGTTCTTGCCGACATAGTACAATTATTGAGGTAATTTGACTTAAATGAGAGGTTTTTGATACTCGTTGGACAAAATTAGAAAAGTTTTAAATTTTGAACAACCATATAAAAAAATCATTCGTGGCACATGCGTTTTTGGTGATGTTGATCATATAAAAAATGCAAGTCCCAAATGATTCTTCACTTTTCGATTTTTTTAAGAGATATATCCAAATGGTGGGACATAGTTCAGTATTATTTTATATACAAATAAAATTAATATATAAAAAATTTATCATTAAAATGTTCTAATTAAAAATTTTTAAATAACACATATATTGATATTTTTATTTTAATGTATTAAATTGACATACAATTATATTAAATCAACCTAATTACGTACGATAATTAAAATAATTCTTTTTCAAACTTTTCATTCCCATAAAAGTAAACTTTAGTGCAAAAATAAAACAAAAATAAATATCATTTTTATTTGTAATTCTATTTTCCATCATTATATTGCTATATATATATATAGACAAAAATACTAAATTTGACATATCTATTTTGATTTAGAACTTTTTATATTTTAATAGAATAAATATTGTGTGTGTGTGTGTGTATATATATATATATATATTAAATACTCCTAATCCTAAACTTAATCCACCCACCCTATTTAATATTTTCAAATGCAATACTGTTTAGTTTGTGATTTGCACCAAATTAAAAAAAAATAGTATAGCATTAAAATGTATCTATTAATTGAAATGGTTTAATTAGAAAATAATATCAAATGAAATCATAGATATTAATTTGCTTTGTGGCTATAGCTAAAAGAAAAACATCAGGCTAGTACAAAGTATTTAACTATGTTATGCATCGTAAATTTGTAATACACCTATTGTAGACCACTATACTTTACTTTATTTTTAAAATTCTGAAGCAAAAAAAAAAATCCGCTGGGCCCGCGAACCCGCGCAGGGCGAGTTAGGGTTACACAAATTCTGGCCCGCAGGTCTAATGGGCCGGCCCATGGTGGGGCGGGCCGGCCCGCTTTGACAGTACTAGTTTCTAGGAGAAAAGTGAAGCCTAGCAGGAGAGATCAGAGTCGTTCGAAGTAGGCGACAAACTTGCGCAAGGGAGAAGAGAAAAATAGTGTTTTTCCAACTTATACTATTCTTTTGTGGCTTTGTGTTACCTGTTTAGTCCGGTCATGACCGTATGTGACTTTGTGTGTCTACTTTCTGTGTTATCCGTTATGAATTTGTGCCTAAATTTGCTTTATCTAAATGTGTTTACTGATTTATGTGCTAATCTTCTTGCTTTGTTTGACCCTATTAACATTTTTTGCATTTGTGGCTATAAGTGCTCTTTATATTAATTGCTGAATTGTCTTCTAGTTCTGGGTTTCTCGTTTCCATCTTACTTATGCAGGTTCCTGTTACAATTTCAAGGAAACTAGCGCTAAGATATTATGATGATATTATGAAACAGTCTCGACGTACAAATTAAGGGGGAGCATGGTTATCTACTTATCATATTTTCTAGTGCCCATATCATTTGGAGTATCATATTATTTGGTTAATCATCCGGATTATCATATTATTTTGGATCCTCATATCATTTGAATTATTATCTTATATGGACTACCTTACTGATTGGTGGATTCTTTATTGATGAATGCGATTGATTATTTCACTATATTCGAGTGGTGAATATGGAGAGTCTCAGTGATGCATGGAAAAGATATGTGATGATGGATAGTTTGGGGAATTGGTTATGGCATAAATCTTCTGGGCACTCTGTCAGCTTCCAATCCTAAATCTAGATGATCACCTTTGGCAATTCCTTTGTCAAAATGGGGGAGCAAATAATAAGGGAGAGTTGTTTCTGGTATGTTATTTTTTGGAATAATTTTGCACATGTATGGTATGGTTGACAGATATCTGGTTTTGGTATGTACTTGGATTTTTCTATTATATTGGATTCATTCTCAGATTGGATTATCTTTGAAGTATGAAGTATATGAGTTAAATGGGTATATCAGAATCAATTGATGTGATTGTCAAAATAAGTTTGAGTATCTACAGTCAGTCATTGGTATGGTTTGTCTGATCTGTTTGAATTTTGAGTATATTATCTCTTGAAGATCTTTGGAAGCCTATGTCGGGTATGTTGGTCCCGGATGAGCAAGCTATAAAGTCTAGAAGGGGGGGTTGAATAGACTTTATCAAATTTTCGATTCTAACTCAAAGTGAGCTGAAAAGAATTAAGGAAATAAATTTCCTTGCAGCGGAAGTCTCAAGCTTGCGTAAAAATATGATTGTAGCGTTTTGCAAATTGTGTGCTCGTGTGAATAAGAGTTATGGGGTTAGTTGCACAATAATAATAATAACAGTAAAGTAAAGTGCAAGAGAGGAATTTGAGTGGTTCGGCCAACGCAGCCTACGTCCACTGTTCTCCTTTCACTCCAAGGAGCAAATCCACTATGTATTATCACCAATACAAAGTCTGGACAGAAGCAACCCGCTTCTTCCCTTCTTGGCAATCCTTGAGATAGAAAACAGCCGCACCGTCTTCCTATCCTTCACTGCCTGACAATCCTTGAGATAGCGAATGNCATGACCGTATGTGACTTTGTGTGTCTACTTTCTGTGTTATCCGTTATGAATTTGTGCCTAAATTTGCTTTATCTAAATGTGTTTACTGATTTATGTGCTAATCTTCTTGCTTTGTTTGACCCTATTAACATTTTTTGCATTTGTGGCTATAAGTGCTCTTTATATTAATTGCTGAATTGTCTTCTAGTTCTGGGTTTCTCGTTTCCATCTTACTTATGCAGGTTCCTGTTACAATTTCAAGGAAACTAGCGCTAAGATATTATGATGATATTATGAAACAGTCTCGACGTACAAATTAAGGGGGAGCATGGTTATCTACTTATCATATTTTCTAGTGCCCATATCATTTGGAGTATCATATTATTTGGTTAATCATCCGGATTATCATATTATTTTGGATCCTCATATCATTTGAATTATTATCTTATATGGACTACCTTACTGATTGGTGGATTCTTTATTGATGAATGCGATTGATTATTTCACTATATTCGAGTGGTGAATATGGAGAGTCTCAGTGATGCATGGAAAAGATATGTGATGATGGATAGTTTGGGGAATTGGTTATGGCATAAATCTTCTGGGCACTCTGTCAGCTTCCAATCCTAAATCTAGATGATCACCTTTGGCAATTCCTTTGTCAAAATGGGGGAGCAAATAATAAGGGAGAGTTGTTTCTGGTATGTTATTTTTTGGAATAATTTTGCACATGTATGGTATGGTTGACAGATATCTGGTTTTGGTATGTACTTGGATTTTTCTATTATATTGGATTCATTCTCAGATTGGATTATCTTTGAAGTATGAAGTATATGAGTTAAATGGGTATATCAGAATCAATTGATGTGATTGTCAAAATAAGTTTGAGTATCTACAGTCAGTCATTGGTATGGTTTGTCTGATCTGTTTGAATTTTGAGTATATTATCTCTTGAAGATCTTTGGAAGCCTATGTCGGGTATGTTGGTCCCGGATGAGCAAGCTATAAAGTCTAGAAGGGGGGGTTGAATAGACTTTATCAAATTTTCGATTCTAACTCAAAGTGAGCTGAAAAGAATTAAGGAAATAAATTTCCTTGCAGCGGAAGTCTCAAGCTTGCGTAAAAATATGATTGTAGCGTTTTGCAAATTGTGTGCTCGTGTGAATAAGAGTTATGGGGTTAGTTGCACAATAATAATAATAACAGTAAAGTAAAGTGCAAGAGAGGAATTTGAGTGGTTCGGCCAACGCAGCCTACGTCCACTGTTCTCCTTTCACTCCAAGGAGCAAATCCACTATGTATTATCACCAATACAAAGTCTGGACAGAAGCAACCCGCTTCTTCCCTTCTTGGCAATCCTTGAGATAGAAAACAGCCGCACCGTCTTCCTATCCTTCACTGCCTGACAATCCTTGAGATAGAAGATAGCCGCACCGTCTTCCTATCCTTCACTGCCTGACAATCCTTGAGATAGCGAATGGCCGCACCGTCCACCTATCCTTCACTGCCTACTCAAAACTTCCCTTCGAAAGTTGGTGTTGTTGTGTTTGTGCTGGACTAGTAAAAGAATCAAAGTGATTCTTTTATCTTTTAAGCTTAGAATATGCACACTGGAATTTTATGTCTCGAAGCTGAGCTTTTCCTCTCTTTTCTTTATGTGCATTCACTGTCTTGTTTTCCCCCTTGGTATTCCTTCGTATCTTTTTTCTTCTAAGCCTTGGGGTTTTATATTTGGGAAGAAATATTCCCGTTGCTAATTTGACCGTTTGGCAGCAGTCCAAATCTGCCAAACAACCCACATTAATTTTTGTCTCCTTCACGTGCTTAGTGGAGTTGATAAAATATTTCCTTGTTCAAGTCTCCATACTTTACCCGTTGAAGCTCCACCTTAATTTGTATCCCATGTGCTAGCTTGATCTGAAATCCCACTTGAAGTCTTCTATAAAATATTCCAATTCCATAATTCCCGTATGGTGTCTAGCATGATGAGACGCCACTTTGTCTTCATACTTGATTTAATATTCTTTCCACTATCTTGAGCCCATCTTTCTTGAATAAAGTATTCATGCCCATTCTTCATCTTTAGCTTTCTCCTGATCACTTTGAATTTTATTTGAACTTTTCCAAATAAAATATTGTCACCCATATTACCTTTTCCCATGTGACATCTTCCAAGTGTATAATTAATTCCTTAGTTGAATCTTGAACTAGCTTGAAGGATTTCTTCATACCTCTCGCAACTTCTTCTTCCAAAAGTCTTCTTGCTAGAATAATACTCATTGAACCAATTTCATCTGAGTATTTTTCGTGATTACTGTAGCAATAGTACTATTCACGTCACTGTAGTAATAGTACTATTCACCTCTCGAGTACTGTAGCAATTTCACTGTAGCATCGAGTTTTCATCTCTTGTGATCTCTCGAACCTCTCGATCGATCTCTCGAACTCTCGATCGATCGAATTTACTGTAGCAATAGTACTGTAGCATCTCTAGAAAATTTGATGTCTCGCAGCCATTTTGATCCACCTCTCACGAGTCTTTTGGCTTTCCAATTCACCTCTCGTGAGTTATATCCTTCTTCTATGACATCCAAACTCCTTTCCCATCCACCTCTCGTGGATTTTTATGTTCTTCTTTGGCCTCAAAACTCCGTTCAAAAACGTCTCCTGCGGATGGTACTGTAGCACCTCTCGAATTACTGTAGCATCTCTCGAAGTACTGTAGCAGCGCGAACTTGATGTCTTGCAACCATTTTAATCTACCTCTCACGAGTACTTTGGCTTTCCAATCCACCTCTCGTGGATCATATCCTTATTCTATGACATCCAAACTCCTTTTCCATCCTCCTCTCATGGATTATTGTCTTCTTCTTCGGCCTCAAAACTTCGTTCAAAAGTGCCTCATGCGAATGGTACTGTAGCATCTCTCGAAGTTACTGTAGCAGTTTACTGAACCTTACTGTAGCAGTTTACTGAACTTGATGTTTCTTCATTTTCTTCTTTTGGAGACTAATAATTACAAATAAATTCTAACACATTTTTGGTATCATCAAAACCTAATTACAAATATTCCCAACAGGGTACATCTAACTCGTTATGCGATTCTAGTCTTGCTTCATAGGCTATTCATTGTAAACAAATATACTTGAAGGCCTATTTAATAAAAGTTGTTTACATAATTATGTTTGGCCTTAATGTATATTTGTAGATAATGTTTTGACAAATAATTGCCAAGGGGGAGATTGTTAGTATACAAATGATACACATTTGGACCTACCTATATTGGCATGATTATTAGTCAAAACATTGTTTAATTATATAGGTTATATTTTTACTTCACTGAATCTGTTTTGGATCAAAGTCAGAGTTTCCTTCAGGCAGACTCGATCAGCACCAGTGACCAGTCTAGTTGGCAGTTTTATTCAAAATGAATTTAGTCTTCATGATCCACTATTTTTGCTCAGATCTATACTTCTTGTTGAAGCTTAATTTGAGTGGATCTCAGTTGCAAAAATTGAGGATAGTATGGTTAATGGTTCGGCTATAAATAGAGCTC
Organism: Ipomoea triloba; assembly: GCF_003576645.1. Taxonomy (NCBI): domain Eukaryota; kingdom Viridiplantae; phylum Streptophyta; class Magnoliopsida; order Solanales; family Convolvulaceae; genus Ipomoea; species Ipomoea triloba. The sequence continues at coordinate 10,731,084 of NC_044926.1, read as the reverse complement.
AAACACATGAGTTTTCTTACCACTTTTCTACATGCTATTGATCGTGTAGCAAAGATGAGTGATGGTGAGTGTACGGGTGTGAAATGTCGTTCCGCTGAGGATTGGGGGTTATGGCATGCAAAATGCAATCACAAAACTAGGCATTAACACAAGGAAATCAACAAGAAGATAAGCAAACGAAAATAAGGTAGAACAAACACATATAAACAAAAGATAAGTGCAAAATAAAGAAACAGGAGGGCATTACCATCTAGATGCTTTAACACTTAAGTTTGGGGGAAGAACATTAACCCTAGGTTCTCAAGGCTAGCACAAAGAAATCCAAGTTTTCACAAGGATTGGAACAAAGGTTGCCCCATTTCCATGGTGTACCAACCTAAGTTCTTAAAGCACAAAAGCTATTTAACCCCAAATCTACCCCTATTTCCATAGAAGAGAAAATGGGTTTGAGATTGGGTTGGCTTAAATCTTCCATCCNACAATCCTTGAGATAGCGAATGGCCGCACCGTCCACCTATCCTTCACTGCCTACTCAAAACTTCCCTTCGAAAGTTGGTGTTGTTGTGTTTGTGCTGGACTAGTAAAAGAATCAAAGTGATTCTTTTATCTTTTAAGCTTAGAATATGCACACTGGAATTTTATGTCTCGAAGCTGAGCTTTTCCTCTCTTTTCTTTATGTGCATTCACTGTCTTGTTTTCCCCCTTGGTATTCCTTCGTATCTTTTTTCTTCTAAGCCTTGGGGTTTTATATTTGGGAAGAAATATTCCCGTTGCTAATTTGACCGTTTGGCAGCAGTCCAAATCTGCCAAACAACCCACATTAATTTTTGTCTCCTTCACGTGCTTAGTGGAGTTGATAAAATATTTCCTTGTTCAAGTCTCCATACTTTACCCGTTGAAGCTCCACCTTAATTTGTATCCCATGTGCTAGCTTGATCTGAAATCCCACTTGAAGTCTTCTATAAAATATTCCAATTCCATAATTCCCGTATGGTGTCTAGCATGATGAGAAGCAACTTTGTCTTCATACTTGATTTAATATTCTTTCCACTATCTTGAGCCCATCTTTCTTGAATAAAGTATTCATGCCCATTCTTCATCTTTAGCTTTCTCCTGATCACTTTGAATTTTATTTGAACTTTTCCAAATAAAATATTGTCACCCATATTACCTTTTCCCATGTGACATCTTCCAAGTGTATAATTAATTCCTTAGTTGAATCTTGAACTAGCTTGAAGGATTTCTTCATACCTCTCGCAACTTCTTCTTCCAAAAGTCTTCTTGCTAGAATAATACTCATTGAACCAATTTCATCTGAGTATTTTTCGTGATTACTGTAGCAATAGTACTATTCACGTCACTGTAGTAATAGTACTATTCACCTCTCGAGTACTGTAGCAATTTCACTGTAGCATCGAGTTTTCATCTCTTGTGATCTCTCGAACCTCTCGATCGATCTCTCGAACTCTCGATCGATCGAATTTACTGTAGCAATAGTACTGTAGCATCTCTAGAAAATTTGATGTCTCGCAGCCATTTTGATCCACCTCTCACGAGTCTTTTGGCTTTCCAATTCACCTCTCGTGAGTTATATCCTTCTTCTATGACATCCAAACTCCTTTCCCATCCACCTCTCGTGGATTTTTATGTTCTTCTTTGGCCTCAAAACTCCGTTCAAAAACGTCTCCTGCGGATGGTACTGTAGCACCTCTCGAATTACTGTAGCATCTCTCGAAGTACTGTAGCAGCGCGAACTTGATGTCTTGCAACCATTTTAATCTACCTCTCACGAGTACTTTGGCTTTCCAATCCACCTCTCGTGGATCATATCCTTATTCTATGACATCCAAACTCCTTTTCCATCCTCCTCTCATGGATTATTGTCTTCTTCTTCGGCCTCAAAACTTCGTTCAAAAGTGCCTCATGCGAATGGTACTGTAGCATCTCTCGAAGTTACTGTAGCAGTTTACTGAACCTTACTGTAGCAGTTTACTGAACTTGATGTTTCTTCATTTTCTTCTTTTGGAGACTAATAATTACAAATAAATTCTAACACATTTTTGGTATCATCAAAACCTAATTACAAATATTCCCAACAGGGTACATCTAACTCGTTATGCGATTCTAGTCTTGCTTCATAGGCTATTCATTGTAAACAAATATACTTGAAGGCCTATTTAATAAAAGTTGTTTACATAATTATGTTTGGCCTTAATGTATATTTGTAGATAATGTTTTGACAAATAATTGCCAAGGGGGAGATTGTTAGTATACAAATGATACACATTTGGACCTACCTATATTGGCATGATTATTAGTCAAAACATTGTTTAATTATATAGGTTATATTTTTACTTCACTGAATCTGTTTTGGATCAAAGTCAGAGTTTCCTTCAGGCAGACTCGATCAGCACCAGTGACCAGTCTAGTTGGCAGTTTTATTCAAAATGAATTTAGTCTTCATGATCCACTATTTTTGCTCAGATCTATACTTCTTGTTGAAGCTTAATTTGAGTGGATCTCAGTTGCAAAAATTGAGGATAGTATGGTTAATGGTTCGGCTATAAATAGAGCTCAAACACATGAGTTTTCTTACCACTTTTCTACATGCTATTGATCGTGTAGCAAAGATGAGTGATGGTGAGTGTACGGGTGTGAAATGTCGTTCCGCTGAGGATTGGGGGTTATGGCATGCAAAATGCAATCACAAAACTAGGCATTAACACAAGGAAATCAACAAGAAGATAAGCAAACGAAAATAAGGTAGAACAAACACATATAAACAAAAGATAAGTGCAAAATAAAGAAACAGGAGGGCATTACCATCTAGATGCTTTAACACTTAAGTTTGGGGGAAGAACATTAACCCTAGGTTCTCAAGGCTAGCACAAAGAAATCCAAGTTTTCACAAGGATTGGAACAAAGGTTGCCCCATTTCCATGGTGTACCAACCTAAGTTCTTAAAGCACAAAAGCTATTTAACCCCAAATCTACCCCTATTTCCATAGAAGAGAAAATGGGTTTGAGATTGGGTTGGCTTAAATCTTCCATCCAACTTCCATTGAAATGAAAGACTTTCCAAAGACAAGCAATAATTATTGATCACTAATCATTGAAAGATAGAAATAAATCCAATTCAAACTCAAGAACCCTAGGTGGGTTTCTTCCCCTTTTTCACAATAATCAAAACTTAAGCATCAAAATAGATAATACAACCCTAACTCAAGCCCATAAACTAACTACTCATGATTAAATAGCATAAAGAACACAAAAACACAAGTAATAAACATAAATCTTGCAAAAGAAAAGAGATAAAGGAAAGAAAGCTTCTCTATTGAAATGGGTGGTGGAATCTTGAAATCCAAGCTTCAAATCCAAGATTACAAGCTCCAAAAGTGTTAAAAAAAAACATAGATCTAAGTCTAATCTAACCTAAAAATATGAAAGGGAGTGAATGGGAATGTATAGGGTTCAACCATGGGTCAAAACCGAGTTCAAAACGCTCAAAAAGAGCTTAAATACTGAACAGAGCAGGTGCCATACGGCCTCTCATACGGCCATATGCATGGCCATATGCTTTTGTGCAATTTACAGTGTATTTCTCAAAATTCTGTGCAACTGCTTTGACGTTTAGGCTATTTTTCACCCTCAAAAACACTTCATTAGCCTTTGCGATTTTCCACAAAGTTGTAGCCCTTTAAGTTGGATTTCTAATGGCGCAAGAATCATCTCATTTAGAAATTCCTAGGCTGAGATATGGTCAGAATACAGAACAGTGGCAATATTTGGACGAAATCTGTAAGTTTGGACGATTTTGACCTCTTTTTCTTCCTTTTAAAGCTTTAATGTCTTCATGAGAGTTGTATACCTTTGAGTCTTCGTTCCAATGGCACAAGAATCACTCAATTTGAATATTTATATGCTGAGATATCGTCCAATCACTAAGATGTCAACGTGCAGAAATTTCAACACCTTGACATTTTGCTTCTCTTTTGTTTTAGTTTGCCCAAATGAACAAATACCGTTGAAAATACAACTCTTAGGCTCCCTTGGAAGTGTTGCATCCATCTTTATAGCTTCTCCTTGACTCCCATTGACTCCAAATTCATCCAAAATGCTTGAAAATCACCGTTTTTGCTTCCAATGCTTTCCAACTCATACTCCTTGCAAAATAACACAAATAAGCATTAATTCTCATGAAATTTGGAATGATCTAAAACCAAAATGACTTAGTGGAAGGGAGAAAAATATAAACAAATGAGCACTTATCAGCTATTCTGCTGCTCCAGATTAATTTGAGAGTTTTATACTATATTATTGTTTCTATATTGAGTATTAACACAGCGTGGTGAAGTGCTTGATGTTGCTGTTTAGCAAAAGGATGTTCGTGGCATGCACTTGGTCGGCGTGAAGATGATGAAGGCGTAGATAAGAGTGTTTTTTGTAACCATTGATGTTGTATGGTTGTTTTGTGACTCCTTGTAACCCCTTGTGATCATCTAGTGGATTGGGCTGACGTGAAGTGCTCCGCAGACGTAGGAGTGTAGCTCCGAACTACGTAAACAATTCCCGGTGTCTGGTTCTTTTTCTTTGCTTTATTGTTTTATGTTTTATTTATCTTGTTTTAATTTATTAATGTTTTCAGATAAATAATTCTTATTAAAATAAAGTAGGAACCTTAAGCTTAGTACATTCTAGATCCACAATACAATTTCAAAATTGGTTTGTCAACATTTGTGCCCCCGGTAAAAACTGAATGAATGATTCAAGTTGATCATATCAATACTTAGTGCAAATCTTGAAAGTGAGTGAGTGATTGCCGATTTTTCTTGTCGCCTAAAAATAAAAATATGATATATACTTTTCTGTTTTATCTCTAGACAATTTGTATTTTGTGCCATGACAAATAATGATGCTTTCGATCTCTGCGTATTTCCAATGGTTAAGAAGAGAGAGTTTTTGTCTAGATATATGAGCTATGTAAACCTTTTCTCTGTAAAATCTCTTACCCTCCTCAGTAATAAAAGTAAGATAAGTTCTTGCCGACATTTTTTTTAAATTAAAAGGGTCCCTACGCACAGTGCTTGATTTCTTCACCACCTTATTCTGAGCAGTATGAGTATCATAAACTTTTTGTGCCATATACTATACTACTATTGCACCCGTGCAATGCACGGGATGAAAATTAAACTATATTATAATTAAATATTGAATTACTGATTAGTATAGTTGTGAGTGTAAAAGAGTGTGTAGAATGTCGTTTCGCTGAGGATTGAGAAATGGCTATTTTTGATGAGTGGAGTGACAGACGTGTCAACTCCAAGCTCTTGGCCGTTAGAGGTAGTGCTTAAGTTAAGTTATAAAACTAGTCATGGAACATAGTTAGCATTATGCTAAGAGATCTCTACTTAAGACATAGTTAACATTAAGGATCTTAGAGATCATAAAGTGTACGCTTTTGTACAATTTGGATGTTTTTCTCTTTTAATAAGTTGCGCATATATTTTATTTTGAGAAACATCCCTTATGGTACCAAGAATAAACGTTGGGTTTGTTCATAAAGGACTTAAGTTGGGGAATAAAAATGCATGTGATGCATAGAAGATACTACTCTATCGAGCAGAGGACATATCGCTATGATTCGTGTGTTTTGTTCTTTGATGAGAGTTGTGCTAGTACTTGCACCAAGTGGGAGACTGTAAGACTTTTCCTTAATACAATATATATTATATATTGTGGGCCTTAATAATGTGGTGCAAGTAGACTAGGCCCATTAAGCTATAGGTTGGATTGGACATCTTGGTTTAGTCCAATCCACCATATGCCTATATAAGCCTGCATTGATGGGATGCAGGGCAGACAATCATAATACCTATAGACATGGTACTAACACTGCTCAGAAAATACCAGTACACCATCTAGGGTTCTGAGTCAAGTGTGAGACAAAACGACTAACACAAGCAACACAGCAAGGCATCAACTATGGCTGGAGATCAACACCGATCTATGCTTCCGCTATTACGAGGTTATGTTACTCGTAGATTCATTCTGTATATGTTTAGACAGTATTATTGTTCTTACATCTCTATCTGTTTCGGACGAAGAAACCGGCGAACCCCCAATCTACTTTGTCCATGTCGAACTGGACGGCTCCATCCATTTCAACATGGACGAGAAACAATGACAATATTTTTTTTTAAATATATATAATTATTTTAATTTTTTATTACGTTGCATATGTGTGGCATGTGACTTGTAGATAACATATAGGTCAAATTAGTTATTTGCACATTTTTAACAAGTGTAAAGGTTCAATTGAATTTTTTTTTTTTAGTTCGAGAGCCTAATTGCATTTTGATATATAGTTTGAGGGTTTATTTGACCCTTATCACAACAAATATTATTAATTATTTAATAACTCATTAACAAATCACTATGAATAACTTGTTAAACAATACGGAGTAATTACTAATCATATTTAATTACAAATGAGTTTCCTAATCTTTATTATATAATAATTACTGTACTAATCATTTAATAACTATTAACAAATCATTATGAATAGCTTCTTAAACAATACGGAGTAATTACTAATCATATTTAATTACAAATGAGATTCCTAATCATTAAATTATATAATAATTACTACTCATTTAATAACTATTATGTTTCCTAATTATTAAGTAATGAGTATTAGTAATTATGATTCATGGCGGAATTCTGGGGTCTTCGAGAAGGTCTCACCATTGCAAGAAACCACGGGTTTATTAATATTGTGGCCAAAACAGATTCGGAAGCGGTTGCCCAATCGCTTAACAAATAGGAGATTCATAGCCCAAACACGTTAATTTCAGACTGCAGAAGCTTACTTGGACAGTTCCAGAATGCCGATGTAGTACATGTGTATCGTGAGGGAAACCAGTGGGCGGACTTCTTAGCTAACTTGGCCCAAAGTTCACGCTGGGGAACCTCACTGTTAGACTCCCACCGAAAGGGATGCTCAACCTGCTGCAGCGGGATGCCCAGGGAGTGGCTACTAGCAGACTTCTCTAATCACCCGGAGCCCTCGGCTCCTTTTTCCTACCAAAAAAATACCCAACACCTAATCGGGAGAAATATTTGGATCTGGAAATGACTTCTCAAAAAAAAAAGAGGAAATCATTTTCCAGAAAAACCAAGTTATTTTCCCTTTGACCACATATCATTTTCCGTTGACATCAATTTTCCACCCTTTCCCAGAAACTCGAAAAATGATTTTCAAAAATCATTTTTCAGATTTCCAAACACACTATTATGTAATTTTCGTATCCACTAACCTTTGTCCTTCTCGTTGAATTAGGAGGCATTCATCTAAAAAGCAATAAAACTCATAAAGAAACAGTTCTATCTAAATTTAGTACTTCAATTGTCTGACCAATTGCTTTTCGTTGTAGCCCATTTGGAAGAGTCACAATTATGCCGCTTGATCACAAGCTGTTTGATAATAATAATAATTAAGGATCTAAAATATAATTTTTCAAAATATGATAAGTGGGTTAATTCCACCAAAGGTCGCTTGTCTTTGGTGGCAATTCCAAATTTAATTCCAGACTATCGATTTTGCCATTTAACACCCCAGACTCTTAGTTTTTGGACACTTTTAGTCCTTCTCATGAGTTTTTCTATTTTTAGTAAGGGCATTTTTGTCTCTTCATATTTTTCTTTTGTTATTTGTCTAGTTTCAACCGGTTTAATTGGTTTAGGACGTGACTAAAAACTGGTTGAAAAATATGATTACTAAAAATCAGACGCTACCTAAAGTCCTAAACAATTTAAACCGCTTGAAACCGAAAAATAACAAAAGAAAAATATGAAAATAGAAAAATGTCCTTGCTAAAAATAAGAAAATTCATGTAAAGGACTAAAAGTGTCCATAAAATAATAGTCCGAGATGTTAAATGGAAGAAACGATAGTTTAGGACTAAATTTAGAATTGACACCAAAGACAAGGGACCTTTGATGGAATTAACTCTATGATAAGTTCTTGCCGACATAGCACAATTATTGAGATAATTTGACTTAAATGAGAGATTTTTTTTTATACTTGTTGGACAAAAATAGGGAAGATTTAAATTTTGAACAACCATAGAAAAAAAAATCATTTGTGAGACACGCGTTTTTGGTGTTGATCATATAAAAAATGCAAGTCCCACTTTTCAAAAATTTTTTTTAAAGATATATCCCAATGCATTTACTAATTGTGTTTGGTGTATGATGTGGAATACAAGAAACATGCTTAACTCTTTATATGTATATGTATATGCTTTATTAGTTACATAAGATTCTCAACTCCTTATCTCTTTACCATCCATCCATCCGCGCATAATGGCAACCCCAAACCAATCCTCTAGTGATGAAGCCAAAGCAATTTCAGAAACACTTATTACTGAGTTGCCAGTTGATGAAGACATTCATTTGCTGAATGGGTTTTGGTACCCAACATGGGTCATCCATGGCCTCCTAGCACTCCAACAACACTTCAAACCACATCCCAATGATGTTCTCTTAGCCAGCTACCCCAAATCTGGAACCACTTGGCTCAAGGCTCTTCTCTTCAGCATCGTGAACCGGGCAACATACAACGTTGACGATATGATGCACCCTTTGCTCAACTCAAACCCTCATGAGTTGGTCCCCTGGTTAGAGACTTACGCCTCTACCAATCGCACAAACCCCAGGCCTCCACAATCTTTCTTGTTTCATACCCACCTTGCCTACTCATCCTTGCCTGAACAGATCCGCAGCTCTTCGTGTCGGATCGTGTACGTGTTTCGAGATCCAAAGGACGTTTTTGTTTCTTTCTGGCACTTCCTTAACAAACTGAGGCCAAAAGACTCGTCTCCCATTTCTCTCCAAGAGGCTTTCAACCAATTCTCCCGCGGCGCCTCAACTTACGGCCCCTATTGGGATCACGTCACCAGCTACTACAAAGCTAGTATCCAATTCCCCAACAAAGTATTTTTCGTGAGGTACGAGGACTTGAAGACAAAAGCTGTCTTTCACGTTAAGAAGCTAGCAGAGTTCGTGGGCTGTCCTTTCTCTGAGGAGGAAGAAAATGAAGGGGTGGTGCAGAAAATCACAGATTTATGCAGCTTTGAGAAACTGAGCAATTTGGAAGTGAACAAAAATGGGTCATTATTAATTGGAAAGCTTCCGACGGGGAGTACCGTAAGTGTTATAAACAACGCGTTTTTCAGGAAAGGTGAGATTGGGGATTCCAAGAATCATCTTTCGGAGGAGATGAGGGAAATTCTGGACCAAATAACAGATGATAAATTCAATGAAGTTGGTTTGACAACATTTGTGCCCCTGGTTAAAACTGATTGAATGATCCAAGATACAAGATACGGGTGATTGTGTATTTTTCTTGTCACCTAAAAATAAAAATATGATGGTTCCTCCCTCTTGGATTGATTGTCTCATTTTCTTTTTGCTTACTTTTTAAGAAATTAAAGTAAATGTGATTTGTTTTCCAATTATGTCTTCATTTTTTCACTTTTGCAAATAAAAGTCATAAGGTTAAATTGAGAAAAGTAGAATGATGGTGATGTAAACTTTTGGAAAGAGTACACCATTTTGGGACAAACTAAAAAACTTGTGGGCGCTCTAGAGGAAGCGAGGTTTCCTTAGGTTGTGGATGGGTGGACTTGCCCGGTGCCCCTTAGCTTGACACACCTAACTTGATTACGTGGCACTGATCCTGGATTCTGTTCCCCAATTTGTTGAGTACCATCACGGCCTATTATGTGGCGAAAAGTGGGAGAGCATAGAGGCTCGAGGCTGGCAACCCACCTCGGTTCAGCATAGGTGTCTAGGACCAGCAGGGTTGACTTAGCAAGGGGCCTGGGGTCCATGGGGCTTTAGCAAGTGGCAAAGCATGGGTCCCAGGGCCCACAAGGCTTTGGCTAGCGGCTGAGCATGGGTCCAGGGCCAACTCCTCATCCTAATTATTGTTCAAGCGATCCCTTAGATCTCCCCATCGGCTCACGGCTCCATTCAGATTATTTCCGCCTGGGGTGATATTATATTGGTGTGGTAGGAGTCGCGAGAATTGTTGATCGAGATAGTCGTGGTCTGGAAGTAGAAAGCGAGCTCAAGCTTAAACGTCGAGCTCTAAGCACTAATGATGGAACTAATTGACCTGGGGTGTACGTGGATCAACTAAATTCATATGAATAAAAGACGGTAAAATGGTAAAAGGAATAATTGTAAAATGGTAAAAGAAATAATCTCTTATCATAATAAAGCCAGGGGATTAACCCAATGGGGTAGCTCAAGTGGCAAGTGAGCTCTCTTTGTGAGGCAGACAGAATTCCGGGCACACCCAGGTTTGATTCCCACAAGTGATGATTCCCCCTGGGCCAGCACCTGAACCAATTTGGATTTGTTGTGTGTTTCTTTTCCAAAGAGATGAAACGTGTTCGCAGAGGTAAATCTTTATAGAGATTGTAATCATTAATTACAATATAGGAGTCTAATCTAATTACTCTCCCTCCTACTACACATCTCCATTCAAAATTCTATACACACTCTCCCCCGCTACACATCGCTATTCAAAATTCTATACACACTCTCCCCTGCTACACATCTCTATTCACAATCCTATACAGTCAATTTGTGTTTGCATCTCAACTGATCCCAGAATTCAGAAGGAAAGCACGATTCGTGCTTGGTTGGCGCGGAACATCTACCGTATCTGAAAGTGAAAAGGCAATGGGAGTCAACAGTATAGAATGTTTATTTCATGATGCAACAAAGCTGTTCAACGGTCGCTCTAAAGAGTTTGCTTCTTTTAAAGAGATGTAGTTTTAACCAGTGTACTGTTTAATCAGAGAATAGCAATATATTCTATTTAGTTTGCCATAGTCTCTGATATATGTTGTAAGTATTGTTTTTTTTTTTTTTTTTTTTTGAGTTTTTAGCTTTTCCTCTGACTGTACCCATATAAGGAAAATCACTTCTCTTTCTTTATCACATCACCTCTAAGTTTCTTAGGAACTTCAATTTGAGTGAAGTGATCCATGAGACACCTCTTCACATATATGTTTCATATTTGTGCCTAACAACTTCAACTAAGCATATTGAATAGAGCAGAAAAAGCTTTAAAACATACCCGGTAATAGTGTTGAAAGGCTGCATTTCTTTGCACATGGAGTGTTTAAAACATAATGAACTTGGTTTATCTTAAAAAAAAAAAAAAAAAACATAATGAACTTGGCTTGCCTGTAAAAAACAAATAAATGTTGGACTCATTTGATTTGTAATCGAAATCATCTCATGCCAAAGACACTATCACGAAAAATATATACAAAGGCATGTGCTCAATTTAGTTGACTTACAGAAGTGCATTTCTGTTTTGCTGAGTATTTCATTATGATTATTTATTTTCAACTAACTGATTAAGATTTGATTGATAAACTCATTACCTTAACATTTCTTTATTAGTTAGTGGATTAAGATAATCTGAAGACATGATGGGGAAATCTAATAAGGCTTAGTTTGGTTTAGTTGAGCAGAGCATGAATATTATCTTATCATATTCATCCCTCCACAAATTATTACGAGTATTTATTAATTAATATTTATGGGTGACTCCCTTAGGGAATTTGCAACCATTTATCCCAAAAGAATTTGTTGAAAAATTCAATAAACTCTTGAAGGAAGGGAAAATTTATGAATTCACAATTTCATTGTTGAAAAATTCAATTTATTACTAGTATTTATTAATTAATATTGTGTGTGCATGTGCATGGTAAATATAATGTGAAAAGATAACAGAAATTATAACGGTAGGGACATTTTTGTTCAAAAAATTATGTAGTACAACTTTTATAGCACAAGGTACAACAAAAATTAACAAAAAAAACGGACATAAACCAGGGGTATAACCGTTAAAAAAACTAAACATGTTGTTTGTGCTTAACTGAATGATTCATGTTGATCACAATGGTTAGTTATGATTTTCTGTGTTAATTTTGGTTTTTATCTCTAGAGAATTTTTATTTCGACTTTTAAAGTCTGAATTCATTATTGATAAAATTTTATCCTTAGCTTAATTAGATTGAGAAGAAATTAAATGAATGTGTTGATCAGTTACCCTTCCTCTTTCTCATGGCCGGCAACTCAGATCATCTAAAATTGTTTGCATCAGTAGAGGATTGGGTTGGGGTTGCCATGTGGATGGGAAAGAGATAAGGAATTGAGAATCGTAACCAATAAAGCATATAGATATTAGATAATGGTGTTTCAAAGGCTAATGAAGAAATTAGGCATGTGATTAATAAGATGTGTGGTTCTATGTTTTAAAAATTGTCGGCAAGGACTTACCATATTTTTAAAATTTTCAAGAAGAAGTTGTAATAATTTGAGTCCTTTAGTTATTATGTCATTATATATAAATGTCATTTCTCATTATTAACTTTTTAAGATATAGTAGTACTTTTATTGTCTGACTAGTTGTGTGTATTTCGCCACTCTATTGACGAAGTATTAAGTATTCATTTAATTCTAAGGTTTCTTGAAGACATTTAGGTAATTTCCGTATCCATTAACCATTGTCCTTCTTGTTGTATTAGGAGACCTTCATCTAAAAAACAATAAAACTCATAAAGAAATACTTCTATATAAATTTAGACCTTCAACTGTTTGACCAGTTGCTTTTCGTTGACACCACCATCGCAAGGAGACAAAGTGAAGGTCGACACTTGCTCCAACAATGAGGTAGCATTGTATTCATCGCTATTACAGTGAGAGGGATAAGATAGGGACAACCAACATGGTTGGCGTGGTAGTTCAGTACCTCGTCCCTTAAGCATGAGGTTGGGGGTTCAATCCCCACCTATGTGAATGGAGCAAACCATTTTGGGGATTAATCACCCAAAAAATTTCTCTGTCACAGAAGAATACATGTATATATAGGGAGATGCCGTGACAGAATACATGTATATATAGGGAGATGCCAGTAACAGTTCAGCCTAGACTTAAAGGAATGAAAATATTATTCCTTAATAATGGGCTCCTCTCTCGGCTCCGGAGGAAGGGAGGTTTCCTTAGGTTGTGGATGGGTTAGACTTGCCTGGTGCCCCTTAGCTTGACAGACCCAATTACTTGATTAGGTGGCACTGATCCTGGATTTTGTTCCCCAATTTGTTGAGTACCATCACGGCCCATTATGTGGCGGAGAGTGGCAGAGCATAGAGGCTCGGGGTTGGCAACCCACCTTGGTTCAGCATAGGTGTCTGGGGCCAGCGGGGTTGACTGAGCGAAGGCTTGGGGACGTCCATGGGGCTTTGGCAAGTGGCGAAGCATGGGCCCGGGGCCCACAAGGATTTGGCTAGAGGCGGAGCATGGGGTCTAGGGCCAGCTCCTTGTCCTAATTGTTATTCAAGCGATCCCAGAGATCTCCCCATCGGCTCGGGGCTACGTTCGAGTTATTTCCTCCTGGGGTGATATTGGTCGCGAGAATTGTGAGAGGTGGACCTCTCCATTGTTGATCGAGATAGCCATGAACTGGAAGTGGAAAGCAAGCTCAATCTTGGACGCCGAGTTTTCAATGAAAGCATTAATGATGGAACTAATTGACTTGGGGTATTCATGGATAAACTAAGTTTGCATAAATAAAAGAGGGTAAAATGGCAAAAGAAATAATTGTAGTAATAGGACCACAAGAAACCTGCAACCAATCATGATGTAGCATACATGGAAGTATGCACAATTGCATAGTACATATATATATATATGTTACTAAAGTATACAATATTTATTCCCACATACTACATTTACGTTGCATTCGTACTTGTAGCTACCCATAATCTCGACACGAAATGCTTCATAACCACCAGGGAACACCGTAGTCATGGCAACTGCAGAGCCCAACCAAGGTGAGAATTCAATAAAATTTTTAATACGAGTAAACTATGTTAAGCTTGAATCGAATACCAATAAACTTTTAATGAGTTTTTAAAAGTTCAATACTAGCAAATTTTTAAAGAGTTTTTAAAAGTCCAGATTGAATGCCACCAAACTTTTAAAGTCTTTAAAATTATTTTAAAGTTTATAAAAGTCTTGATTGACTACACCCCTAAGTTTTGTCATAAAGTAGATTTGTATTTTTTTCAATTTCAATTTTTTTGAGTTTTGTAGTAGACTTATGCATCATAAAGGAAATGGTCAGATCATTGCAATTTAATTAAAAAAAGAAAACATTCTACATCATCAATAATAAAGGCATATTTTAAACAATATTAAAGATAAATTAAAAAAGGAACGAAAATTAAAAATGAAACGGAAATATTTCAATAATAATATTCTACACCATCAATTAAAAATGGAACGAAAATTAGGTAAATATTACTACGTAATTCTTTTCATTTTTCATAGATAAGGTTGCCTAATATTAATTTACACATAACAATCGGCACTAATAATTAAAAAAAAAAAATAGAAGAACTGCCGGAGACGTCTGTTTTTTTTAATTTTATTATTATTATTATATTATTTAATTATTTTAATTAAAATAATTTAAAAATTTTATTTTAAAAATAGTAACCACCATGCCATCACAATTGTAGGTAAACAGGTCAATTTAGATTTTTTTTTTTTGAAAACATGTCAATTTGTACTTAATTGCATGAGTTTATGTAGTTTAGGAATCCAATTGCATTCTTTTTGAGTTCAATGGCCTAATTGCAGTTTTGTGTGTAGTTCAGTGGCTTATTTGACCCTTATTCCAAGAAAAATGATATTACTAATTGACTTAAAATATAAAAATATCGTAATCTATATTCTATACTATATATAAAAGTAAAATCCCCCAATTTCATTCCTCGGCTAAACTTTTGTAGTCAATTAATTAAATATTTTATTGGTCAAATAATTAATAAAGCTTATTTGTTAAGAAAATGTAAAATAGAAATTAACTAATATCTATTAATTGATAATATGTATACTCACGTATCAACACTATTAATAAAAGTAAAATCATTTATTGGGAAAAGAAAAGGATATTACTAATTGACTGAAAATTATTTAAAAACTTTAATAATTAATAGTATTTTCCTTTAGAAAACTCTAAGTTATTTAAACTTTAAAAAAATTAATTGAACATGAGTTGTTAGATTTTTATAATAATCAAAATTAATTCATTCAAATATGGAGGAGGAAGATAAAACTAAATGCAATATGGTGAAAATGAATATACCTAAAGTATAAAAGTATAATTACACATATATTAGTGTAATTGACTAATAATAATTCCCTAATAATTATTATGATAACCTAAGCATTGGTCGTTGAATTTATTTTTATAATAATTATAATTAATTTATTTCTCATTTTCTCATATTTATTTTAGTAATAATATAATTATATAAGTCATGTTACTTTTAGATCTTTTTAAGATAATTTTAGACAAACAAGTCATATATTATTCAATTAATTGAGTAATATTTTTGTACTAATCTTATAATCAAATAAATGTACACGTTCAATATTAGATTTTTTTATAATTTCATCTTTATTTTTATTATCTCAATATACAATAAAAAAAAATTTATCCATACCTGGGTAATAGGACAATTATTTGTTCTAATTCAAAGGAAAACATCAGAAAACATAATCGATCCAATCAATTTCATCAATTGCGCTATATAATATTCGATGTTATAATATATATAATTGTATATTGATCCAAATATCCTTTAAATATTATAACAAATTCATTCCATGCAACGCACGGGCGAAAATACTAGTTTATTTAAAGATAATTCTCAATATTTGAGAATCCAAGTCCATCATTATTATTGAATTCGGCAAATTATACTGTGCACCACGGTGCACATAGCAATGTGCACCACGTACTTAAACGACGTCGTTTTGAGCATTGTAAACTAATCGTCCGTTTTTTTTGGAAATCACGTTTCCCGTTTCGGCCGTTCTTTGTATTTATGTTAATATTCTGTGTATTCCGGGTAATCATTCTGTGTATTTTAGGCAACCGTTCTGTGTATTATAGGCAACCGTTATGTGTATTCATGTTAGTAACACATGTTGTGATTTCATATTAGTAACAGATGTTGTGATGTGTTTGTCCATTCGAATGTTTAGGATGATGAGTTCTGTGTATTTTGTGTAAATATTATGTGTATTCATGTTATTAACACAAGTTGTGATGTGTTTAATTTGTGCATTCGAATGTTAGAAGGATGAGTTCTGTGTATTATGGGCATCAATATTCTGTGTATTATGGGCAAACATTCTGTGTATTCTAGGCAAACGTTCTGTGTATTCTATATAATGATTATGTGTATTATAGATAATGAATTCCCTGGAGTCATTCGCGTCCACTAACATCTGTGTATTTTGTGTCAATATTCTGTGTATTATGGGCAAATGTTCTGTGTATTCTAAGCAAACGTTCTGTGTATTATAGATAATGATTATGTGTATTATAGATAATGAATTTCCTGAGTCATTCGCGTCCGCGTCTACTAACACCGAAACTACGTCGTTTTATGTACGTGGTGCACATTGCTATGTGCACCGTGGTGCAAGGTATAACGATTGATTGAATTCCGGGGTTAAAAGTAAAAACTAGCACAAATGGGCTTGAGATGAAAACAGGAACAATATATATATATAACCCCAGAAAATAGCACTATATATATTATGCAGTAGTTTTGTCCGGATGCTGAAATGGCTTTAACCCCAATTCCTTGAATTTCTCCTCAGTGATTTGGTCTAGAACGTCCTTCATTTCCTGTGTAAGGTGGGTCTTCCAATCCCCAACCTCACCTCTCCTAAAATACGTGCTGTGTTTAATCACAATCTCCTCCGACATGGTTACGTGCTGTAACCCATCTTTGTTCACTTCCAAATTCCTCAGTTTCTCAAAGCTGCACAAATCTATGATTTCTGCACCGCCCCTTCATTCTCTTCCTCCTCAGAGAAAGGCTGGCCCAGGAAAGCCGCCAGCTTCTTGACGTGGATGACAGTGTCTGTCTTCAAATCCTCGTACCTCAGGAACAACACTTTGTCGGGGAATTGGACACTGGCTTTGTAGTAGGCAGCGACGTGATCCCAGTAGGGGCCGAAAGGCGAGACCCCGCGCGAGAATCGGTGGAAAGCCTCTTGGAGAGAAATGGGGGAGAGGTCTTTGGGGGTCAGCTTTCTTATGAAGTGCCAGAGAGATACCAAAACGTCCTTGGGATCGCGAAACACGTAAACAATCCGACACGAAGAAGAGGAGGAGGTGTGGATGTGTTGATGAGGAAAGGATTGGTAGGGAATGTGGGTGTGGAACAAGGGGGATTCTGCAGGCCTTGGGTTGGTGGGGTTTTCAGTGGCGTAGACATCCAAATGAGGGACCAAATCATGAGGATTTGAGGTGAGCAAAGGGTGGTTAAAAACGTTGTACTTTGCGCGGTTCACAATGCTGAACACAAGAGCCTTGAGCCAAGTGGTTCCAGATTTGGGGTAACTGGCTAAGAGGACATCATTGGGGTGTGCTTTGAAGTGTTGTTGGAGGAATAGGAGGGCAGGGAGGTTCCATGTTGAGTGCCAAAAGCCATTGTACAAATACATGTAGCCTTTATTATCATCTATCCATCCTTTTTCTCTTGGCAAATCAGCAATAAGTATGTCTGAAATTGTTTTGGCTTCAGAAGAGGATTGGGTTGGGCTTGCCATGTGGAGGATGGGAAAGAGAAAATGATGAGTACAGTGCTGATGAAAAAATCAAGCATGTTAACAACATATATAACAGCATATCTGGGATTCAGTGTGCAATAATTGCACATACATGCATGTAGTGACACTATGCTGGCAATAATTCATGGATGAGTACTCCACGTACTAATTCTTGTGACACGTAGGTGTTTTCTAATTATGTGATGCAATATATATATGTTTGAGATTATTGAAGTGGGAGCAAGAAGTGACATGAGAAATGTAAGTAAATACAGAGTAATGTAATAATTATGAGTAAGTTTGGTTGACAGGTTCAATTATTAGAAATGGGTATCAAAATCATTGTTATTGTTTGGTTGACAGGGTTTAGAACACTATTATGGGTTTTGATTACTCTTTAATTGAAAAACTCATTTCTTAATAAAATAAGGGTTTCATCCCAATATTCCTCCTTAGCCGCTTCCCCAACTACTACCAAACATGCAAAATTTGATAATCATTATCATTTCACTCTACTATCAAACATGTAAAATACTTTCATCAAAACCCATTACCATTACAAGTATTTGATACCCATTCCGATTCCGATTCCCATGTGCGAACCAAACACACAGTAATTACATTTAGATGATGATGTTTTAGTACTTGTAATAATATTACATTTAGTTCAGTTAATTGTTTGGTATATTTTGAATCAATTATTTTCTCGAGAAGTAGATACTATGTATAGGTTATATTGTAGTCACAAAAAAAATTATTTTCTTGGGAAGTACTGTTTGAAATTGTTTAGGTACTTTTGAATGAATTGTTGACAATTGTTTGTATTAAATATTTTTCGACATGCTATTGTATAAAGCAATATGTAATATTTAATATTTTATTTTTTAATAAAAAGAGAATATACGTCGGTTGTTGCCTATAACAAACGATTCTTTTTTTTTTTTTTTTATAAAAAAAAATCAATACACTCTATTGTATTATTATTTTTTAATTAACGACATCGGTTCTTAAGCAAAACTGACATCGTTCTAAGGCAGAACGGACGTCTATTGTATTAATTTTTTTAAAATTATAGACGTCGATTTTAAGGAAAACTAACGTCTATAGTACGCTATAGACGTCGGTCCACATTGCACACAAGTAGATTTCCCTAAAAATCTACATATAGGTCAATCACAAAATAGACAATATTATATTCAAACAATAGAAAATTAAAAAAGACCACCTTGAGTCCACGGTTGAAAAAGAAAAAGAAAAACAAAAGAAGAAAAACCGAAAGCAAGAGAGAGAAAGAACCCCATGCGAAGAAGGATAGTAGAACAAGAAAGCAATCTATATTTACCATAAATTAAACTGCTAAAATTATGTCCAACATTCAAAACACGCTCTAAACTTAACAAAGCACCCCTTTGTAAATAAATCTTAAAAAATTAGAAAAATATCTTAGCTACAAACAAATTAACCAGCGATGAAAGGACCAGATTTGTAAGAGATGGAAGGTGATTGAATGATATTTGCACTTCACTTACCCTACCATACTAATACAAGGATGAAAACAAGACATCGAAGTTGCACGTACTACCCAAACAAATATATCCTTATCTTGAAAAGATTAAAGAAAGAAAGAGCCTTCCCCTACACATTTCAAATGAATCTTCTACTTATTAAGTAAATTTATATATCTTTATAAACAAGATTTTGTTAAACGTTAATGTCTTTCATTTCTAATTAAACAAAAATATTATCTTATTCCGGCAAATTATTGTGTGTACCATGGTCCACATAACTTTGTGGACCATGAATGTAATATGCAATTTTAATATACTAAAAATACATTATTTGTGTACTGAATGTATATTACTTGATTATATATAAAATTAATATAGAGTGTAGGGGCTAGATCCAATGAGATCAGATCACCCTAATAATTTGAGATCATGAGATCTCATCTCAGCCATCTATAAATTTGGAATGAATGGTTATGATTGATATTAAAATATAAATTATATTAGGAGAAAATTAAAAGAAAAGGATAGAGTTGTAATTTGATAAGAATGTATGAGAAAGGAAATTAATGGACATAATAATTCCCATATATTAATGAATCCTAATCATAGGAACCCAGTACAAGTTGTTTTGAATATTCTGATAGATTTTAACTAGGACTGTTAGCGAACAGAGTTTTCGACAAAGTACTCATGTTCGAGCTCGGTAAGCGTTCGTTTATGCTCATTTATTAAGTTAAACGAACATTAACAAACAAAATTTAGAGTTCGGTTAATAAACGAATGGTGTGCTGATTCTTTATCGTGTATTAAAAGACATTCTTGGGAACCGATTAGTATTACTTATGCCTATTCAACTTCTCGGTTCTACGCATGGTGTGCTAATTCTTTGTGATGCATATATGGCATTTTTGGTTATATATATACATACATTATATTTACAAGACGGCCTTCACACTCTCCCCTACTACACATCTCCATTCAAAATTCTATACACACTCTCCCCCGCTACACATCTCTATTCAAAATTCTATACATGAACACTCTCCCCTGCTACACATCTCTATTCACAATCCTATACAATTTAGAATGTCAGGCCAATTTGTGTTTGCATCTCAACTGATCCCAGAATTCAGAAGGAAAGCAATTCGACACCCATCGATGTCTTTTCATCACAATGCATGCAGTTAAATAGTTTGTCACTTTGTGCATAAACATTTTTAAACAGTGACTACGTCCTATATACCAATTATTTTTGTTGTCAAGATCGATGTTGATTTTGTCTTTAATCCAAAAAAGTTGATTGTAGAAAATGAAATGAAATGAATTGTAAATTTATATTAGTTCTAATATATTTAAAGAATGCACAATAAGTATTTTTTACATACAAGATTAATGAATATTGCAACGGTAGCTATTTTTCAAATTTCTTCTTTTTCTGAATTTGAAAGATTGATTCCAACAATGTTGTCGTCTCAGCATCTTTTCAATGCATCAAGTGTGTCACAATGTTCTATTGCCCTACATTGACATTTTTAATAATGAGTTTTAAATCGATTTATTGGGTTATTTGAATGTCTTCTTTGTCAACAAATCCTCGATAAGTGGTTAATATGATTGGCTTCAAACTTTTTTTTTTATAAATCTTTTCCATGTTATTAACCTAATACTTGGTAAATAAATATACAACATTACTTTTTAGTATAACTTTGATATTTAATTACAAGATAGTGTAAAAAAAAACAATGAACAATGTAGTGAATATAATTAATTAATAAATTTGAAGGTAATAGGTTGAGAGAGTAGCTATGAACAGATACTACATTGTAACAGAGTCAGTAGTACTCAAAAAAATAAATTTGAAGGTAAGGAATCTTTGTATTGTAGAAAATATAGACAATATAAGTATATAACTAATGAAATTATATTTCTTTTTAAATTTTTTTGATAATGAATCTTTTTTTTTTTTGAATAAAGACATTGTAGACATCAAATTATAAATTAAAGAAATGCATATGTATTATTTTTTTGTTGTAACTACTAATTTATTTAATTTAATAAAAGTAATAGAACGGGTTACTTACTTTTAAATAATATACTTTAACATATTCATAGTATATGTTCAACAATTATGTCATCAACTTTGATTGTGATGAGGTTCGAACCTAAGACCTTACTTAAAGAAGAAAAAAAATCAAATTTCCTTTCTTCCAAATGCTACCTTCGATCTAACAGTGTCAGGCAAACAAAGTCGGAACAACTGCATTGGCCCCGAATGCCATCTATGCTTTTGTTTCCTGTATGCTTCATAAGATTCTGGCAACTCACATTGGCACTCTACATTGTTGAGAAAGACGAACTTTCATCCTTGAAGGTGTGCCCTCACAGCAATATCCATGTCCTAAACAGTTATCCTTTCCAACCATCCACCCGACCCCTCTAACGCTTTTATCCTCCATACTCCAGCAGTCCTGTTAAAACCAAAGAAATTCAGGAAAATACCATTCACATGCTGCTCTACTTCGAAATGAAATGCCAAATTAATGAGCTGCAATCTTGTCAATAGATTTTCGTGCTTGTTCACAAACGACCATCTTGCCTGAACCAATCCTAGTTCCTCATTATCCTTGAAATATGGTACTGTTCTTTTAAGGAAATCCGGGGAGGGTTGAAAATCAACATCAAATATGGCAACAAATTCATAGTCCTTGACATAGCTGCAATTCATGGCAGACTTAGTAAGCCCATGTTGCTTTTGATAAAGAAATATGCAGTTCAAGTCACCACTGTCATCAAAGCAAACAAACAAAAACAAAACAAAAAACAAAAAAAAACAAAAAAACAAAAAACAAAAAAAAATATAAATAAATTGGCCAAGGCTGACCTCGGCCAATCAGTTTTGGCCGAGGTTGACCTCAGCCAAATACTGGCCGAGGCCTGACCTCGGCCAAATACTGGCCGAGGCCTGACCTCGGCCAAATACTGGCCGAGGCCTGACCTCGGCCAAATACTGGCCGAGGCCCGACCTCGGCTAAATTCTGGCCGAGGCCTGACCTCGGCCACAATGCTCGTACCGTTCGAAAAAAAAACACAATTTTTAGACACGTCATTACTCGCAAACCACCTCAACCACTCTCGTTGGCTAGGGAGTGGGGAGACTGGTGACAGGATAATTGGGCATCAGCACTCGACCCAGAACCACGTTCAGGACCCGAAGGCAGGCAAGAACTAGCCGTTCAACACTTTTCAGCACTTCACTCCTCAGTATTAATACTCAACAGCTCCTCAGCATTAATGCTCAACGATTCAGCTCCTCAGCATTAATACTCAACGGCTAATGCTCAAACGGCTTAGGTCCTTAGCATTGATGCTCCGTTACTACACTAAGGAAGATAAAAAGGGCTCACAAGCACTTGTAGAAACACGACACTTGAACTAGACTAAAAAACACACACTAAGCATTGTACTCAAATATTGTATCAACATTACATACAAATAATATACCCGGTAACACATTATTACCGTCAAATGCTTTAGTGCTTAAGGTTATGATTGATGCATCACGAAAGTGGGGCAATCCTAGCCTAATTCTGTTTATTGATTACAAAAGCAGCTGAATTGAATTCTTGTGTGCATTGGCCATAAAACCCCAGGTTAATTCTTCCTTCCCTAATTCTAAGATTGTTAGAGCATCAAGATTGCAATACTCCTAATCTGACCCATTCCATTGTCATACAGTTTATTCACTAGTTTTCCTATTTAGTTATCATTTACTTGGATTCTAGTAAATTCAATTACTAGTGACATGATGTCCATGAGGTTGAGTCGAGCTAGCGACATTAAACTTAGCGCTTCATGGGAGGCACCCTATGTTATCCTTTACTTTTTCGCATTTTATTTTACTGCATTTTCATTATTTGTTTTAGTTTGAGATAGAGTTAGGAGTTTTTCTATGTTTACGGGGTGTTATTTGGGTTGTTTTTGTGTGAGGTTTGCATTATTTTACTTCCTGAGAGAGTGGGGAATGATTGGAATTAAGGTGTTTATGATTTGGATGGGTTTAGAAGTGTTTTGGAGGTATTTTGAACTGATTTGCAGGTGAAACTGAGCTTTTGGCGCGAACGCACAGCATTTGGCATAACAGAGCATCGCCCTCACGGCCGTGAATGTGCCCGTGATAATTAATGCTGATTTACAGTACGTTTTCGCATTTTGAGGGCTCGGGTACGCGGCTAGGCTCACAGCCGTGTACCTGGCCGTGATAATTTCGGGTATTTACAGTACAGAACATGATTTCCAAGCCTCAGGGTCACAGCCACCTTCCCGCCCGTGACCCTGCCCGTGACACTTCACGGAAATTCCAGTGTGTACAGGACGATAGAGGGCTTAGGTACACAGCCACCCTCCTGGCCGTGTACCCGCTCGTGATCGTGACGCGGGTATAAGACCCAACCCGCGACCCCTTTCCCTTTTTTCCCCAAATCACAACCCTAGCCCACGCTTTACTCCCAAATTCTTCCTTCCCCCATCCCCTCTCCACCATATTTGCCTCCATTAGTTTGTGATTTCTACCAAGTTGCTCTTCAATAGCTTCATCTTCTTCAATAGCTGGAGGTTTTAGGATTGCTTTAATTGGTTAATAAATTAATTGCTTTAATTAATTAAATTGGGCTGATATTTATTTAATTGTGTTAATTAAATGACCCATTGAATAATTAATTGGTCTAATTTTCACCGAGAGCTTGCAATTTATTTACACCGAGGAACTCACTTGCAATTTATTTGCTCCGAGAGCACGCTTGCAGTTTATCTACACCGAAGAACACGTCGTTTGAGTACCAAACTCAGCATACGTCCAACTCAGCCTAAGTCCAGGTCAACTTTGAACTCGCCATACTTCTAGTTCAGCATACTCTGAACTTGGCGTAGCTCGGCATAAGTCCAGTTCAACATACTTTGAACTCGCCATACTTCTAGTTCAACATACTCTGTTCAACATACTTTGAACTCGGCATACTTCCAGTTCAACATACTCTAAACTTGGCATAGCTCGGCACAACTCGGCATACTTCCAGTTCAGCATACTCTGAACTTGGCGTAGCTCGGCATACTTTTAGTTCAGCATACTCTGAACTCGGCACACTTCCAATTCGGCATATTCCGAATTCGGCACACTTCCAATCGGCATACTTCTAGTAGAGAATCAGAAGATTTCTATACAGAGATTGTACCCCTTTTTTTCATTTGATACATACTACTTTATTGTAACCGATACACTTTGAATTTTTGAATATATACAATTCAAGTTTTTCGCGTTTACAAACTTTTAACACAATTTACTTGCACTTTAAAGTTTAAATTATTTACATAAATGCCATCACGTTTGTTTTGTTTGTTTTTTTTTTTTTTTAAGAAAAGTACTTTACACAAAAGACAACACTTTTGTAAAAAACCGTTGTCGTTTTAGTGTTGTCTATGTGCATTTTTCTTGTAGTGAGTGTTTCTGATCTATTAGATCTGAATAGATAGACGGCTATGATGGGTCCTCATTCCTCTCCTAAGCATGTGGTTCTCACCTGATCCACCTCATATATATATATATATAGGGGCGCACTCCCATGCGAACTACCGCCCAAGTAGGGAATGAGAATGCTCCACAGTCGTCCACGTGTCCAGATCAACGAATCAAAGGCAATTTTAAAAAAATGACGTGGTGACATTTTCGTAAATAACTGGAACTTTGGTGCACCTAGTTTCACTTACAAGTGCACCTAGTTACAATTACAAGTGCACCTATTTTCACTTACAAGTGCAAGTAATTTACCTTGTTCATATTCATGCACCTATTTTCGCAAATATTTTCACTTACAAATGCAAGTAATTTAGCTTGTTAATATTCATGCACTTGGTGCAACCTAGGTGCACCTAATTATAACATTAGATGCACCTAGTTATAACATTAGGTGCACTTAGTATTGATGCTCAATGTACAATTTACTTGCACTTGTAATACATTTTACTTGCATCTGCAATACATTTTACTTGCACTTGTGCAAGTAATTTACTTTGTTAACATTCATGCACCTGGGTGCAACCTATGTGCACCTAGTTATAACATTAGGTGCACATAGTTATAACATTAGGTGCACTTAGTATTGATGATCATTGTACAATTTACTTGCACTTGTAATACATTTTACTTGCACGTGTGCACCTATTTTCACTTACAAACATGTCGCACGCTGTGATTCGTCCGCATTTTTCTCATGGACGGCCAGTACGCACCTGAACGCGATCCTATATATATATATATAACTATAATTATATTTTCAGTAAGGGTACTCAACGTTGTATTATATACACACACACACTATTATTTACAAATATTAATATTATAAATGAGCAGCAACATAATGCATTTGCAGTTGAATTAGGACAAGATTTTTGGATATCAATCTGTGGAAGTTGTTGAATTGAGATAGTTGTAATCAAATATTATGTATATCCATATATGAATATGAATTTATAAGTGATATATCTCTAATTAGAAGAAGACTATATTTAAACAAATTTTATTCATTTTCAAAGACAAAAATATTGTAATACAATGTTGAGTACCCTTAAAATTACAGTGGAATATATTCATCACAATGAATTTGAATTTCTTGTATTAATATACACAACAAAAATTTTACTCAAATATCTACGAAACTTCGACAACTAAAAAAAATGCATTATATCTATTTCAAAATGATTTACTAATTGGATTTAAATATTGGGCACAAGTCTTCGCGCAAAGCGCGTAGAAAAAACTAGTATTGTTATACATGTGAATCTTGTAGTTTACTTTTTACTTTTAAAAACGTGAATATACTATTGTATTTATGTCTTTAAGAATTCATTTTAAGATTGCATTAAAATTATTGAGAGTACACATATTCCAATAATGGTAAAGGAATCACAAAAAGTATTCCAGCTTAGCTTGTAACCTTGATTTAGAATTCATAAATTGCTTTAGCTAGTGGGAGGGTACATCAAATGAGGTTTATCAAGAAGGAATGGTCAAAGTGCTACAAGATTAGCTTATTAGCTTCTTTTAGTTCTTTTTTTTTTTTTTAATAATAATACTTCATGACTTTATATATTGAATACATAATATGCTAAGTGTGTATAGGTAAATACTTTTTAGTCGATTGTAGATTTTCAAATCGACAATAGCTTTTAACTCCATATTGAGGTGTAAGTTATCACCTTCAAGACTTTGTTGGACAAGATTGTGACCCTGAAAATGTTATTGAAGTATTCATACTTCATCATGCTTCTTTGAAGAATGTAATTGAGAGGATATTTGATATATTCAAATCAAGATTCACAACTTCAAGTTAACACCTCCGTTCCATTATAAGGCTCATTCAAAGCTTGTACATACTAGTTTGCGTAGGGCTTCATAATTTTCTTCGCAAGAAGTATATCATACTGATGAGTTTCCTATTAAGCTAAATAATAACGAATTTCCATATTCACCTTTGCCAACTAATGAGGTATATAATTTTGAAAAATTCTTTGAAACTAAGAGCAACAACGACAGTATATCTAGCACTTAAAATATAACAAATGACCACTCACATGTCAATATCTCTTTAGAGATGGTTCGAACATGATGAAGATAACTACAATTGTCACATCAGGAAGTAATTATTTTGGAAGCTTATCCTTTGGATGACGAGGGAAACCAAATACCAAATCATTGGTAGGTATGTAAACTCCGCCTTGTAAAGGAATAAAGTAAACCAACCTAAGTTACCCACAGCTGATTAGTTCAAACCAACGAGGCAAGGATTCGAACTCGTGACCTTGTGGTTACAAGTGTGGATCTCTTGCCATCTTGGCAGGAGTTACCCCTTTTGGAAGCTTATTATCCTTTGGAGCTATATTTGGATGGAGTTAATGGAAGCTACATTTGGTAGTGACATATTGTTCTAGACTATAGGAGACCAACAAAGATGCATCTATGCTTAATCTTGAGCTCAAACTTTGACTATCTTAACTTCTGAATTAGACTAATATCTTTCTGAGCATAGAGTAAAAATGTAAAATTATGACTCCCAAGAACAAAAGATAATGCAGAACAGATATCACAAGATGTCCAGGGGATCTAAACATAAATGAAGAAACAAAGTTCTACTATGAATAGTGCATGATTACCAAATTTCAACCTCGCGATAACCATCCTCGGTTGCACAAGCTCTAAACATTCCGGTTGTATTAAATGGCATTGCGACCTCTCCAGTGGCAGAAACTGCAACCAGACCTGCAGTGCCCTTCGGAGCACACTCCTGTATGACGTAATCGGCTGCCTCCTTGAGAGAAATCCCTTTGTACTCCATCAGTGCGGCAACATCTCTTGCTACAGTAGCACGGATAATTGCTTCCCCTTTACCGGTTGCAGAAACTGCACAGAATCGATTGGCATATGTCCCAGCACCTATAACGGGCGTGTCCCCTATCCTTCCCACCATCTTGTTCACTAATCCACCAGTAGAAGTGGCAGTAGCCAAATTACCATTACCATCAACAGCTACACATCCAACTGTTCCGATTTGGCTATCCCCATTAGGAATTGTTTCTTCTTTCTGAACTTTAGGGATGGGTTGTGTATAATCGATCTGTTGGTTACAAATAGAGCATTAGTACACACTGTTGCAAAAATCTCCCGCCTAGGCGCTAGGCGCCACTAGACCGAGACGAATTGCTTCCCAGGCGTCCGCCTAAGTGGCCGGCCGCCTAGCGCCTAACTCGGCCGACTGGGCCGAGTTGACGGCCGACTATGCCGAATTTGGCCGAGTTAACTCGCCCAACTCGATAGAGTTAGCCGACTTAACTCGAGCGAGTCAGCCTTGTTAATTTTTTTATTATATTTATATATATATAAATTTATTTATTTCTATAAGTAAGAGAAGTAAGATATATATATATATAATATAATATAATATAATATAATATAATATATGACATACACCCACACACATGCATTATTTTTTTGTTTTTATAGGTCACCGCCTAGGTACCGCTTAGGCGTTAGGCGCTAGTCTACTGCCTGACTAGCACCTAACGCCTACTGCAACCATGTTAGTATAGAGTCGGGGTAATTTCCTATGTATGAACTGATTTTTAGATATGGAACAGATCGAATTATCTACTTGCCCAAGAAAACAAAAAGTTGGGTATAGAGTTTAAGCTAAAAGAGAATCAAGATGCTCATTTCCTGCACACTAGACCGTCTGTCTTGATTAATGGGTTTTCATTACTTGGTTCAAAAGTAGTTAGTATCCGTGTGATGTTCAGTTCTAGGCAATTTGTATCAAGCAAGATGGAATAAAGTACATAATAGCGTATCAACTAAAAATCAGTTAAACCAAAATAGTTCACATTTACAAGGAGCCTAGCCATGTTTAGTCATTGAAATTATCAAGAAGTCATGTACCGGTGAGATCCAAATGCCCTAGCAATGATCAATTTATGTCCTAAGAAGACTATTAACCTGCTTTTCTTGGGACAAGACAGCTAGATCAGATGACCAATCCTAAAGGGATTATATCTTGGACAGTTCATAAACTCCTATAATATTCCAAAAACATGGACTACAAAAAATAGGGATCTCTACTTGTATAAATCACAAAGCATTGAAAGTTCTCTCTCAACAACTCAGATCATATATATGGGAGAAATTCCAACTCAGATCATGATCCAGATCCATTGGCCATGTCAACAAGTGTGATCTTTTCAGATGATTCGTCTTGTGTAATGTGTTCCTTTTGATGTTATAACAAAAGTATAAAAAAGGGCACTCAGGTATCCATGTAAAATACTTGTGTTGTTTATCACGCTTAATTCTTTCTTAACCTTAAAAGAACCCTAAACCCAAAGAATTATGGATAATCCAAACACCCATAATTTATAACCAAACATCTTAGATTCAAAGTGCAATAGAAAGGTCAATGGATTAAAATATTAAGGTTAAAAGCAAATCAAAAGTAAAGTCTGTTGTTATTAGTCAAAGTAACTTTTTGAAACAATAAAGGTTTATTCCCTGAAGAAATAAAGAAAAGAGTAGAGCAAATGAAAACAACATACAAAAGAAAGTACAAATGCTAGATATTTGAAGCTAAAAGAGGATAAGTAGAAGGGAAAGCAGCACACCTGAACTCGGTTTGCTTCTTTTGCTTGCTTTAGCCTCTCAATATTCTCGGGAGTGATGAAATGGCTAGTATCCACAGTTTCAACACCCTAGACAGTGCATAAAAGTAAAAAAAAAGTAGATTTTTTAAAAGAAACCAGCAAAAGGATTTCACGAACACTCTGAGCTAATTATTCTAAGAATAAGTCAGTAAGGTGAATCATATATTAGAATATTACTTTACAATTCCCAGAGCAATGAGCCAAAATAAACCAAAGCCATCTTTCTAAGTAGAAGGCTAGAAGGTGAAAAGGACCTCAGGAATGGGTGATCAAGAAATGGGGAAAAAAACAAAAAACTATTCTCGATTCCTTACTATGGTCTGAGCTTCTCTGTACTATGTAATTCTTCAAAAGACATTCCGATAAAGTGAAGAAATTGCAGGATTTCAATAAGTGAAACTTTGAAATTAACTAAAGAGAATACAATAAAAGTTAACCATGACTGCATGATAAAAATTTTAAAGATCAAATTATTGGCAGATTAAAAAAACAAAAGGTCTTGACTTGTGAGATTGAGGCATACTAGTAAAATATGAGTAAAAGTGTGCTCTTATAAGCTCATATATCTGCAGACATTATTCTCTATTTTTTTTTCCTTTTACTCCTCAAATTTTTGTAAAGACCATTAAAATGAGAGTTTAAACACAAAAATGAGAATTTGAAGAAAGCTAATTCAGACAAGAATGAATCTAAAAGTAAGAATAATGTGATCTATAGTTTCATATAATTAATATATACATAAAATAAAGTGAAATAACTCCCTACGATTTATAGTTTCTAGAACTTAAATCCAACAGTACAGGATTTCACAGACCTGTTCCCTTGCAAATGCCTCAGCCCCCTCGAAAGCAAGATATATATGTTCAGTCTTCTCCATGACCAGCCTTGCTAGAGACACAGCATTGACAACTGTAGTGAGACCGGAAACAGCACCGCACCTCTTTGTATTGCCATCCATGATGCAAGCTTCCATTTCAACAGTCCCACTGTTTGTCAAAACAGAACCTCTACCGGCATTAAAGCATGGAATATTTTCCAGTTCGCGCACCTGAAACTCAACAGTTCAATATGGTTACTGCACAACCAATATTGTTCTCTTGAGAGTACCATCATGGTACTCCAAGGATATGTCTGATTTCCAATCCAATCAACCATTACAATTTCAGTTGAACTTCAATTGCATTTTGTTAATAGAACTTTTATGTGCATGTTCATTGCATTGGATGTTGTTCATTTCAACTGAATTGTGTGTTTAATTTAGATGAGCCTAATTCAGAGTGAAATAAACACAAATTTCAATTCAAATGATCATGGGAATATATTGCTCCATAATTAGAGAGTATAGAAATGGAATCATCATATCATAATGTAACCAATAACCATTCAAAAAGTACACCAGGTACAAATGAATCCACTCATTTTATCAAAACATTATTTAAATTTAGAAATTTTGGGGTGACAAAAGGAAACCATAGCAACTACGCGAGGGTGTGCACTGGCACCTTGTGATTCTAGTCGGCAAAGGACCAAGATAAACCAGTCTAAGTTGTCTATAGCTCAAACTAAGAGGATTAAGATTCGAACTTGTGACTTGTGATTCCAAGCTTATATAAATTTGTATCCTTAGTCATCTCGCTGGGGTTATCTTAAATTTAGAAATTTTGATTTAAGAAAAGCATACAAAGTAACACTTTATATATATATATATTTCTGAAAGATGATATTTATGTATGTATAAGTTGAGTTGAAATTTGGGCAAAATAACTAAGAAAACATTGAAAAGAAAAGTGGCAATATGTATGTATGTGCATAGTGCATACCACGAGTTCAACGACATCCAAGGGGGATTTGTTGGCCTTGATGGCAGCGACGCCGATCTCTAAGCAGTGGTGGAGGGCGGCCTCTCTGGGCTGGCGGCGTTCTTGAGAGAGATCCCGGGGAATGTCACCGGCGCCACCGTGCAAAGCGATAGCCCAACCCATAGCGGACACCTACGCCACCGCAGTTTTGGATGGTCGGCCACACCCACACGTGAAGTTACTGCTCACTCGTCTGCCAATGTCTACTCCACATATAAGATACCACTCTTAATATACTACTACTGTAGGGGGGATATTCGTCTGTCCATTTCAATTGAATCTTCTGAGCTCTACCGGCTTAATAAATTGATATATCTCTAAAATTAAGTTCACATTTAATTTTGTTGAACAATTTTGTACCTTCTTTTCGAATTGGTTGAACAATTTTGTACCTTCTTTTCGAATTTGATAGATATTGTTATGTTTGTTTTTTATTTTTGTTATTTTATTATATTCAACAACAAGCATGGTTCACATAATGAATTTTAAATGAGTAAGTATCATATTTAATTTCAATGATCTTATAATCTAGTGGCACCTAGTTGCACTTCCATATGAAAAAGGGTACGCTGCTGTACAATACTACATTGTAATAGAGAATTTAATTCCATTGTTTAGTTCACGTTTGGTTGGATTTAGGAATTAGGAATAAAAAACAATAGATATTCAAAAGACAAAATTATCAAGTATAAAATAAACACGGATTATTATTATTACTATTATTATTATCATCATCATCATTATTATTATTATTATTATTATTATACATATATTTGGAAGGGGGTGGGTTAGAGCCTTGGTAGAGGCGATATTAGCTCTTTGTGTTTCATTTGGTTGAGAAAGTAATTATGAACAGATACTACATTGTAATAGAGCCAATAGTACTCAAAAAAAATAACAAAAAGGGTAAATGACTTTTTTTAAGTACATAGGAGGGGACACCCCCAAACAACCAGTCTAGCTGTTTAGGTAGGGATTTTCGCGACAATGAGTATCTGCCAAAATTAGTGATTCCATAAAAAGCGGGGTGGTATAAAAAATTAAAAGCCATTGATATGATAGCTGGTAAATGTGAATATGAGAATAGGGAAGAAGTGGTCATGCATGATGTTGAATCTCGCAAGTCAAAACGCATGAAAAAGCCTCCAGGGCGATTTGAGAATTATGTGATGCATTGAATTGTTATTTTTATTATTATTCATTTTTCTTATTTTGTTAACCTACACTTACGTGCGTTCCTAGAAATTAGCATTTTCATTACCAGACTGCGGTATTTATATCTGTATGAGATATGATCTTAGAGAATGAACAAAATATTTCTTCTCAAGTCTTCTTTTCTCTACTCTCTTCTATCTTTAATTCTTGGAGTTTACCCTTGCTCGAAAAGGGCCTCTTGATTCAACTTTCGGGTAGTATTATTGGTGCTTTCATTTAGAGACACCCCTCACCCACAAAAGCATTCAAAAAAACCAATAGATTCCTAATTCACAAATCACAACTTTAACATATCAAACAAAGTAGACACCCAGTTAGATTTTCAGACTCTACATAAAATGTTTGAAACCTCCAAACCCAGCTTAGTGAGCAGATGGCCACGCAGGAAGCCAAGTTACAAGGGCAAATAGGAGAACAAATTAATTCCTTGGCTGCCACCATGGAGACACGACTGCAAGTGGTAGTTGGAGATGGCTCCCCTCCTGCCCAGCCAACCATGAATCACGGACGACCTCCCGTTGAAGCTAATCAAACAACATAGGTGGTAAGGAATGAGATTGCTGCAACC
Organism: Ipomoea triloba; assembly: GCF_003576645.1. Taxonomy (NCBI): domain Eukaryota; kingdom Viridiplantae; phylum Streptophyta; class Magnoliopsida; order Solanales; family Convolvulaceae; genus Ipomoea; species Ipomoea triloba. Next base: position 10,697,974 of record NC_044926.1, on the reverse strand, counting down.
AGGCCTTCAACTCCCCGTCTACATACTATGAAGTTGGATATTCCAAAGTTCAATGAAGAATACCCACACCAATGGATATTCAACATCCAAGAATACTTTAACTTTCACAAAGTTCTAGAGGACCAACGCTTGCAAATAGCCGAGTTTAGTCTAGAATGAAAAGCGCCTGAGTGGTATCGCTGGACACAAAGGAACAGCTTAATATTTAGTTGGCATGACTTCTTGAAGAAAGGACAACACTGATTTGGATCACATCATTTTGAAGATTATCAAGCTGACCTAGCCAAATTGACTTAGAAGGGGTCAGTAACAGAATTCCAAACTGAATTTGAAAAACTCATGAACAAGGTGACTGGAACCCAAGAACCTTCATTAGTTTCTTTTTTGTTGGTGGGTTAAAACCGAAGCTGAGGCTAGAGATGTTAATTGCTAAGTCCTAATCACTCGGAAGCCTTAAAGTTAGTCAAACCATTTAAAGTAAGACATGAAGATATCATACGTGATAGCCACACAACTAACAGAAGTTGGAATTACAAAAGCACCTTCCTTCTACCTGATAGTCGGGCGAGTAACGATGGCCACACGTAACCGCATGAGGTGTCCGTTGTAAGCTTATAACCAAAATAGACTAACCTCCGGCCATAGTTGTCTTTAGGATTGCCTTTGGTTTATGCTGTTGATTGTGTTGGTAGTGATAGTATTTCTGCAGAGTGTCTCCACTTGTTCTCAGGTTTTTAGTATAGATGGTGTAGTTAGTAACCTGAGTAGTGGGGGATCATTACTTATATAACCTATAGAACTATCAATATAGGCTTTATAACGGTTTCCGTTACATGGAACCAATACCACGAGTTCAACGACATCCAAGGGGGATTTGTTGGCCTTGATGGCGGCGATGCCGATCTCTAAGTAGTGGTGGAGGGCAGCCTCTCTAGGCTAGCGGCGTTCTTGAGAGAGATCCCGGGGAATGTCATCGGCGCCACCATGCAAAGCGATAGCCCAACCCATAGCGCACGCCTATGCCACGACTGTTGACCGCAGTTTTGGATGGTCGCCACACCCACACATGAAGTTACTGCTTACTCGTCTGCCAATGTCTAGTCCATTGACACAAGATACCTGTCGAGTGTACGTAGGGGAATAACATCTATACCCTTTTTGGACACGTGAATACCCAAAAAAAAATACATTTTAACGATTTAGGGTCTAACTTTGTAACATGAAGACAAACATCCCTAACAAAGCAAGTACAACCAAACACTTTTGGATTAATAAGAAACATGGACTTAGTGGGAAAGAGACTCTAATAAGGGGTCTTACCAAGCAAAATAGAGGATGGCATATGATTGATCAAAAAACAAGTAGATACTGGATCAGCCCAAAACTATTTAGGAACATTCATTTGAAACAACATGGCTCTCGAAGTTTCAAGCAAATGTTTATTCTTACACTCAGCCACCCCATTTTGTAACGATGTATCCACACAGGAGGTTTGATGGAGTATACCATTTTGGATCACGTATGATGAAAAAGGAGCTGACAAATGCTCTCTAGCATTATCACTTCATAGTGTTTGAACAAAAACATTGAATTGAGTTTTAATCTCAACACAAAAAGCAAAAAAGTGAGTGAATAATTGTGAGCGAGTTTTCATGAAATATAACCAATTCATACGAGAATAATCATCCACAAAAGTAATAAAATACTTGTATCCAGTTTTAGACATAACTAGAATGAACAAGTTCAAAGGGAGCATGCACTTGCTCGTTTATTGCCTCTAGGACTCAAACTCACACGGTGGTGTTTAGCAAATTGACAAGACTCGCAATGTAATGAAGATACATGTTTAAACTGCAGACACGACTGTTTTAACAAAGGTAAGGATGGATAACCCAAGTGATAGTGGGTTTCAAAAGAGGAAACAACACTTGAACATGCAACTGAGTTTGGCTTCTTAGTGTTTAAGACGTAGAGACTACGAGACTCATGTCCTTTAGCAATAACCTACTTCGTTGTAAGATCCTGAAATACACAATATTTAGGAAAAAATGTGACACAACAATTGAGCGTATGAGTAAGCTTACTAACAGAGACCAAATTGAAGGACAAATTAGGTAAACTTATAACAGATGACAAGTGAATGGAAGGAGTTTGAGTAATATAATAGAGTTAGATCTAAGAACTTATGAAACAGACCCATCAGCAAGAGTGACAGGAAGACTAGAAGTATTAGTTGTAAAAGTTGAGATTAAGCTAGAGTTACATGTCATATGGTCTGTGGCTCGATCCCAAGTCAATGGCCCATTTGGAAGTGGAAGAAACAAGGCTGATGCTTGGGTTACCTGAATCGGCAACAGTTGTGATAGGAGTAGTTGAAAACTTCAGTGCCTCTTGGTACTAGGTGAATTTAGCAAACTCATTTGCTGAGACTAAAATAGATTGGGTAGGAACATCATTGGTAGAATCAACATTAGCATGATGAACCCCTTTATACTTATTCTGTTGCAATTTCTTACAGTCACATTTTATGTGACCCAACATGTGACAAACTGACAATTCCACCAAAGTTTTGCCCTTGAGCATTTCTACCATTACCTTGAACGGGTTGTCTACCAGTGTTTTAAAAGAGCTTTTACTAATAAGTGCACCATTCAAAGGAATTGAGTGAGAAGTTTCCATGCGCAAGTACTTAGGCAAAAGTATCTTGCAATGAAGATAGTTCAGGGCTAGACGAAACCTGGGATTTTGCAATCACACATTTTGATGGAAGACCTACTAAAAAACTCATGACTGCCATTTGTTTTCGTTGCTTTTGTTGCACCTTTATATTATTACTAAAAGGCATTAATTGATTTAGTTCATCGGATGTTTTTTAAAATTCCATGAAGTAGGTGAAGAGAGACTTATCTTGTTTCTCAACCTAATAAAATGCTTTACAGACATCATACATACGAGTAACTCCCTTTCTAGAATACAAAAACTCTTAACATTCCATTAAGTCTTTAACAGTCTCACAATAATTGACTAAACCAATCACATCATTATTAATGGAATTTCATATTTGTAAAACAATTTGGCATCTTCCCTCACCAAATTTTCTTAGAGTTCTCATCTTTAAGTTCAGTGGCACTTAGGTGATCATATTTATCTATACTACGTAGATAAAGTTTAATGATTTTACTCCATTCCAAATAATTAGAATCATCCAACTTAAAATCTGTAATTTTGACGTGATTGCGACCACCTCAGAAATTATAATAGACATTCCATAAACCATTTTAGAGTAAAAAACAACCCAACCACAACCAAATAGCAAAAGTTGAGAACAACCAACCACAACCAGTAAACAAAAATAAAAAATAAAAAATAGAAAACCTAGAAGGAGCTTGACAAACACCAGAATCTTATATCGGAGAGGAAATGTGTCCAAACTGAGCCTACAATCACGCTATATGAACCCAGACGACCTAGGAACACCCGACAAATAAAATTTTCTAGCCACCATAGAAGGCTCACATGTCGGCGCATGAGGAGACCACGAAGTCTTCTGGTGGTGCATGTGGCACACGTGTTGTGTTTCTGGTCACCAAACTTTTCAGCCAAGGTCCTCGAACTACGTCGCACCTCCCTAGGTAGGCGGTGACTATGTCGAAGCACGACAGTCGGAACCCTACAAGAACAGTATACTAGAAAATGAAAAAAGAAAAAAAAAACTTTTTTTCCTTTTCTCTCAACCTGGTTCTGATACCATGAAGAAAATGATATATTTCATATATGGTGAGTGATACATACAACTATTTATACATGTAGAAGAATATAGGAAAGGAAATAGTATCACTACAATTATGTTATATATCATATCCCTAGGATCATGCTAACTATCCATAAGATCATGTAGTCACAATCTATCCATATCTATAATTCACAACAATTTTATAAGCACCGTTATTATCTTAGTCTAAAATCATCTTTAATTTTTGACTTGCTCAATGAGTTTCATTACTCAAGAATGGCAGAACATGCGGGAATCAAACGCACACTTGTGAAATTGTTTGCTCTTTTTTATTGGTCGAACATGTGAAAGACCGTGGAAGAATATGTCTCATCTTGCTTCATCTACCAGCAAACGAAATATCTCACCAAGGCACCTACAGGGCTCTTCCAACCTTTGTCAATTCCAGAACATGTATAGAATGAACTTACCATGGACTTTATAGTGGGATTACCAACATCTCAAGGATTTTCTGCTGTTATGGTGATTGTAGATAGGTTCACCAAATATGCTCACTTTGGTGCTCTTCCTGCTCATTTCAATGCAATTCGAGTCACCCATTTATTTATTGATGTTATTGTCAAATTACGTGGCTTTCCCAGTGTTATTATCTCATATAAGGATCCTTTGTTCATGAGCAAATTCTAGGGAAAACTCTTTGTACTTAGCGGATCAAAATTAAAGCACAACACGACTCATTACCCCCAAACTGATGGGCATTCAGAAGTGGTAAATAGAGGGATGGAACAATATCTGCGAGTTTTAGCCATGGACAAACCCACCTTGTGGTTTGATTTTTTGAGCTGGGCAAACTTTTGCTATAGCACCAACTTTAATGAAAACATTGGGATGACTTCGTTTCAAACTCTTTATGGATGGCTTCCTCCGATGATCCCTCGTTATCCACCTAACTCTACAGATATTCAAGCTTTCAATTCTCTTCTCACCAGACAAAACTCCATCCTCCGTTTGTTGAAGGAATCTTTACGTAGTGCTCGAAACCACATGGCTCATAAGGTGAATAGATAGCGTCATGATATTGTGTAATGTTAATGATTTTGTCCTCTTAAAATTGCAACCATTTCAAAAAAATTATGTTGCTAAACGCCTTTCTCACAAATTGTCTAAGCGATATTTCAGGCCTTTTTCAAAGTGTTGGAGCAAATCGGAGTGGTTGCTTATCGTTTATAGCTACCAACTGGGTCTCGTATTCATCCAGTTTTTCATGTTTCCTTGTTACATCCGTATAAAGGGCTTGACATGACATCTTCTTTCTCCTTACCAATTGAATTTTCGGTTGATTCCTCTACTTCTCCATTTACAATATGTGGGACGCGTCAAGTTCTCCGGAATGGCCAATTGGAAACTCAAGATTTAGTTCATTGACCAGGCAACTCACAAGGTGATGTTGCTTGGATTTCTATTAACAAGCTAACTGAGATGTTCCCAAATTACGGCAGGAGGAAGTGATACGGCAGTTGGCACCTTGAGGACAACATGCATGATGTTGAATCTCACAAGTCAAAATGCATGAAAAAACCTTCAGCGCGATTTGAGGATTATGTGATGCATTGAATTATTATTTTGATTATTATTCTCTTTTTCTTGTTATGTTAACGTACACTTACGTGCGTTCCTAGAAATTAGCATTTTCACTACCAAACTGTAGTATTTATATCTGTATGAGATATGATCTCAAGGAATGAACAAAATATTTCTTTTCAAGTTTTCTTTTCTCTACTCTCTTCTATCTTTAATTCTTGGAGTTTACTCTTGCTCGAAAAGAGCATCTTGATTCAACTTTCGAGTTGTATCAGCCACGGTGCAAGCTCCAGGCAAACTTTATAAGCCCATCGACCATATAATTTTGCTGTTAAAAGATTTTATCTTGCTTAATGAAAATGACTTTTTTAGTCATTCAATTGTGTCATCATGGTAAACTCAATTCTTTAATTATAGCAGTGATCCCATTTAGTCACTTAATTGTTCGTGTAGTGACCATTTTAGTCTCTTACTTCAGGTATATGTTAAAATATAATGTTGATGTAAGGACAAATCTGAAAATTCATTTGCTCCTATCAAAACACAAGTTGAATAAGTAAATAATTCAATATGAAATATGTTGTGAGTATTTGCATTACACAAAAATGTCAAAGGAAAATATTACAATACTAAAAAGCTGGATTCTCCAATACTTGAAAAGTTCTTGTGGTAATTGCACGGTACATTCTACTCTCATCAATGCAAAATGGTACACATCACACATGGATTCATCTTCCAATACTTCCTTCTCTATTTCCCAGATTATCTTACCTTTAAGATTTTCAACACAAAATTTTTCGACCAATTCAACTATGCATGGCCAGCTCTACAAATCCCAACATGAACTCCATCATTCCAAAACATCATTCTTTCATCCTCTTCCTTTTTCTTGTACTGAAAAAGGATGGAGAAATGTCATAAACCTTAATTTTGAGTAGAAAAAGTTCAAAATATTTGTACTGCTCATGAAAATTTCTACTCTATTGTTAAATATTGTTTATTTTGTTCTTGTGTGGATTCTCGCGTAGCTTTATTTTGTAATAAACTTCACTTTTGGTCTCCTGACTATTATACATGAATCACATTTGATTCTTGACTATAAAAATTTTCTATTAAGTGTATGACTATGTAATTTGTATCGCATTTGGTCATGTCCAATTTTTTGACTAACTATTACCAGAAGTGCTCCTTCCAAAATAAGTAAATGCATGCAGTGCTCCTTCAGGAAGAAGAAAATGCAGTGCTCCTTCTGGAAGGAGCACTTCCGGCAATAGTTGATCGGGAAATTAGACGGCAAGTTGATAGGGAAATTAGACAGCAAGACCGAATGTGATACAAATTACTTAGTCATACACCTAATTAAAAAAAATTAATAGTCAATGACCAAATGTGATTCATGTATAATAGACAATGGACTGAAAGTGAAATTTTCTCTTTAATTTGCATTTTGCTACATAAATAAAAATAAATGAATAAATACATAAATATAATGAGCAAATTGCTATTTTAGTCTACTGACTATAGGGGTCCTATTAATTGTAGTCCACGACTTTCAAAACTGTTAATTCTATACCATAACTATTCAATTTTTATCAATTTTGGTCACTCCGGTCAAATTGCCGGCCAAATTCGCCTGAAAGTCCTAAACCCTAAAATAATGAGGGGCATTTTAGGAATTTCACACCTCTTCCTTCTTTTTCGGATATTCCACTGTTCTCCGGCGAGGTTCCATTTTTTCCGGCGAGGTTCCTGGACTTTTTTCATTTTTTCCGGCGAGGTTCCTGGGCTTTCTTCATTTTTTTCCGGCCGACCGCTGCTTCCGAAGAAGAAGCTTACAAGCTTTGCCCACCTTCCCTGCGTCACCTGCATCAAATAAGTCTACGCGGAGGCCATGACCAGGTATCTTCATAAGTTCCGCGAGTACGAGAGGCAAAGGGCCAATCAAACCATAGGCGCGTCCAGCAACGACGAAGATAGATCCCCACCTTGCTAAGCAAACCGCCGGCGAAACCGCGTATATCTGAAAAATGCTTTCTTGGGTTCTTCCTTTACTGTAAGTTCAGACTTACAGAATCCAAAATACTTTAATTTTCTGAGATGCCTAAGTTAGGTTTGGGATTTAGTTGTGCTGTCTTCTTCATTTACAGAACCCAAATTCAGATTTGGTGATAATCTTTCTACATGTACCCCAAGTCCCTACCTTCTTGATCTTAGACACCATTTATTGAAAAAAAAATATATATATATATATATATATATATATACTCACTACCCACTATAGTGGAAACAATGGAAACTTAAGGCCGAAGAAGAAGCTTACGGCTGAAGAAGCTTCCGAAGAAGAAGCTTACAGCCGCCGCCAGAGGAGCAGAACGAAGTTTGACAGGGGAAGAAGACCAGACAGGTGAAATTACTAAAATACCCTTCATTATTTTGGGGTTTGAGATTTTTTGGCGAATTTGGCCGGTAATTTGGACGGAGTGACCAAAATTGATACAAATTGAAAAGTCATGGTATGCAATTAACACTTTTGAAAGTCGTAGACTGCAATTAATAGGACCCCTATAGTCAGTGGACTAAAATGATAATTTGCTCTAAATATAATTATACTTTTCTCCTGATAAAATAGATAAAATATTTTTAATGAATCTGAGATAATTTATTAAAATTATAAATACATTTATGACACTAACTTTTAAAAAAATGATAAGTGTACTTTAACCACTAGTTCAAATTTTGTTGAGAAAAAAAAATGAATAAAAACTGTACTCTGTTTTATTTATTTATTTTTTAATCAATCAATCACGTGAGGTTAGTTAATTTTTAAAAAATGTAAACACAATTTGAATACATACAATTAATCTGCCAACTTTTAGATAGAGTAAGACAAAAAAGATGTGGGTGTCAACATTCATGGGGAATATTCTTAGTAGCAATTTCGACAAACAACGAGATTGAGTTTGTTGGCAATGGATTCCACCCTGAATTACAAATGACTTCACGTTAGGATAGCCCCACCACTCTTTATATGTTACTTTCTTTTCTTTTTTTTCTTTTTTTTTTTTGGGGAGGGGGAATTCTAGAACCCATCCCATCACATTATATCAATTATATTACAGAAATAAAACGAGTTAATTTTAGTTATTATTTTTTCATTATTGCATTTTTTTCACTTTTTGTCATTGAGTTTAACATTAACCAGATTTGATCTAATTTTATGTCTAATCTTCCTGATTTCATTGTGAATGCTATGATAGGCCTAACATCCTTAATTGGAATGGAATTCGAATTTGTGACTTTTTTCGTTTGGATTGATAACAGTGATGTCATCAAACCACAAAGTATTTGGTAATGTTTTCTCTTTAATCACCGAAATAATATGTATGAGAAACATTGTAACCTAGTATTCATTGTATCTAGAAAAGATGGGAGACACTACTTTTTTTTTTTAAAATAAATAAATAAATAAAATAAAAAATTAGAGTTAATTCTATTTTTTGTCCTAAATATGTATGAGAAACGTAACTGGAATTTTTAAAAAAAGTATGTTCGGATTTTAATTAATTCTTTTTCTCTTTAATCACCGAAATATGTATGAGAAACATTGTAACATAGTATTTTTTTTTTTTTTTTTGACAATGTAACATAGTATTCATTGTATGTATATTTTTAATGTTTATTGTTTAAAAAAAATAAGACCGAAATACCCAACGATATTTAAACTGTTTTATTGATAAAGGACAAAATGATCATGTCAAAATAATATTAAGACCAAAAATGAATATTCTAATAAAAAATGATTTAAATGGACTATCGCTCATATATCTAGAATAAAAAATGGAATTAACTCAAAAAATTAATTAAAGGAATAACCATGGAGAAATCATCTAAAACGGCAACTGGAATAACGACTAAGATCCGAACATACTTGGGGATGAGCTAACTGCATTTCAACCGCATCCAGCAAATTTGATTGGGCAGATAAACAAACTCTTTTTCGTTGATGCAGCAAAACACTTGTACAGTATAACTAATCGCGGAGTTTTTCCGCTTGGATAACACCCTGCATAAACACAATGCCAAGCACAAACAGTTTGCAGAGAGTTCAGGAAAATTTGAATGTATAGATTATCAGTCCTACCTTGATTATCATTGTGGCTGCGTCCTTGTGGAGAACCTCGTTATATTCTTGACAAGCAAGATTCTGAAGCATGCCATAAACACAAAAAGTTAAACAAATGTTGAACTGGGATGAAGAAAGAAATCATGCCATGGAATATGTAAGGATAGAATTCATTCGATCTGAACTGTTGGTTAGAACTGACTTGTATACAATTAGGACAACCGGCATCACTGGAGCAATGGCATGATGTGAGAAGTTCTAACGCAGCAGTTAAAAGCTCGGTGAATAAGGGTTGAACCTGTATAAGACGAAATGTTTTTGCACAGCATGTCAACAATTTACTATATGATCATTGTGCTTTTTTGCAATTCGATACCACTAGTACTTCTTGCATCGCACAAAATAATTTAAAACGGATGCAAGAACAGCAGTGTATTTAAAACATGTGGTTTTCCAACTTAACAAGGTCGGAAGAATATGAGATGATTTGGATGTAAACTAGGTCGGGTGTTAACTCTCAAGATATCATATTAAAATTCAACAGATACTTAAAGATAATTTCAGACATGGTAAGCCCAACGCACAATTCCAGTATAAATTTTGTGCCACAGTATTTATACCACCATATGGAAACCATCACAAGAACAAGTACCATAGTCATATTCATCAGTGAACCCCATGATATGAGGAATCACTAAATTTTATATTTTATTTTATTTTATTTTTCTTGTTTCTAAACTTCCAAATTCCTTTTAACAAAGTGTTAAGTTGAAAAAGGAACAAATATGAGTGAATAGAAATAGAGAATATTGATAAATCACTTTAACTCACCTGGGCCGCAATCCCAGTTCCACCAGGACGTGGATCATAAAGTAAAATTCTTTCTGGAACATAACGTGCATCATAAGGGTTTACACACTCTGAAGCTATGTCAGATCTATTGCAAATTATATACCTACACGAGAAAAGGTCAGGAAGTAATGAGAGAAATGAACCAGTATGTTATATTTGTATTAAACATCTTTAATCTCTTTACTAAACTATAGATTTCATCCTCAGAAATTTCAACTGTCAGAAACTCACAAAGGAACTACATTAAGAATGGCATGACAAGCAGCATGTAAACCTCCTCGAAATGAGTAATTTAAGGCCTCGACTGTTTTCTTTATTGTCTCAGAGACTGGAACCCAGACAGCCTGTTTTGTGCATGAAAATAAGAATATCTATAAAAATTAACCAGAGTGATAACAAGGATAACACAAAAAACTAGAGCAGACGTCTGCCTATTAGCATTCACCTGGGATTCATAAGAGTAGTTTGGAAGTGACAGTTCAATGGTGTCAAAAACTTGGTTGCTTTTTTTCCATATTCGGCGAAAACCAAACCAAGTAGTGGTTACTCTGCAAAATTGTGCTTGGGCAGTTGTTCTTGCAAACTGGATATTAGAATTCCTTGCTGGATAAGCCTAATAGTAGTAAAAGCGCCAATAGGTTAGCTTCACTTCACTGACATCAGGTAATATATTGTTTGGTAGTAATCAATGGAAAGAACAATATAAACCCCATAGTGAAGTTCATGTATGACACAAATAGGAATTTAACAGCATAGCTGAAATTCTAAAAATTCCAGTAAATAAAAGCATATTTAGCAGAAAGCAAGCACAATTAATTAGCATTAATAATTGTAAAGAATATTTCAATCAGATCTTGGAATGGGGATATGTATGCATGTATGCACTTTTTTTTTTTTTTTTTTACAAAGAAATGGATTTAACCAAACATGGAATAGTTTGAAGATATAAAACAAGGTAGAAATGGGATGATGTTTTCTTTGAGGCTCTGCATAGTGCTTAAGATAAAAGTCCACCCATTTTTAATTTGATATTGAGTGATGAATTGACTAGATTTTGTAAGAAGACATATCTTTTGGACAATTTAAACCTCCAACCTACACCTCAAAATGAAGCTCCTACCACTATCTTGTTCCCGATCTTTTCAAAGCTACAAAGAGCCTGCAAGGATCCTTCATCTTGCAAGGTTTAGGGAAGGAAGACAAACACAACCTTAACTCTGTTTCAAAGCGGCAGTCTTTGTAGCTTGAACCCACAGCCTGATTCTTAATGGGTGACATTTGCCCAAGACCAACACCTAACCTCTAATCTTCCACATAGTAAACTCAAAATAATGGACCAGATCAAGAAATTATGAAATTATGCATTCATGGCAGTGGGTATTGTGATGGCAAGAATGGTGAAAGTAGCTGTCAAGTTTGGTGGATATTTGCAAAGGTAGTATCAATGTGCAATTTTCATTTTCTTTGTACTGTGATTGCAAGCAATTGAGCTGTTCAGTTTGATTTAGGTGCTAAGCATGCATTTATTTTAATGAAAGGTAATTCTCCATCTTAGAGTCTAGCACATGGAAACCAACACCAATATACACCAAATGTAGAATGAGATGAGTATTTAACTTTTCAAAAAAGAAAAAATGTAAGACACATGACTAAAAAAGTAGTGCATATGCAATTATGCCTTGATCTTTGCTTACAATGTTACCCCCAGTGATATGAATATCAGTGTAGTCACGAGTTTTTGTGTAATATTTCAAGTCTGCTTGCTGGCACCAAGCAATTTTACTTGATAAATCCAAGTCCGTTACAAGATAGGTCTTTCCTTGATTCATATAAACAGCCCCTTCATAAACCTATAAAACCAAATACAATGGAAATGATTATGTGAAAATAAGGGAAAGGACAGAGACCAATATTTGATAGCATTAGGTTGGAGGAATATTAACCAACTTCCTCCATATTAGTATATTACAAAAGAAACCATAAAATTATTTCTTTCTTTTATCTTAAAAATATTGTATGAAGTCTTAAATGAGCTTGAACTCTTGAAAGTAGTAAATGGTATATAAATTATCAATGGACCTGGGCAGTTTATTAAGCATATTAGCCTGTTCAAGAGGACAAAATATGTCAAGGAAACAAGGGAAAAATGTCACCACTGAAGTAAGCCCTAACAAAAAGTTTGCAACTCTTTTACCTGGAAGAATGCCCTGCTCTCTTCAATTTCTTCTAGAAGTTCATTCTTTTGCTTGTCAATGACTTTGTATCGCTCAGTTTCAATTGCTCGAACACTTACAGCATTTGAAGGCATTTTCTGAAAAAGAAAAATGAGAACAATAAAATGAAATAGCTTGAAATTGCGCAATAGTATCAATAATTCAACTTAGTAGCAAAAGGAGATTAAAACTATACCCAAAAATAGTATACCTCATGCCCGATATAGCTCCAAATTCTAGCACTAGAATCACGTGACACATCAGTATTCAGATATCCTTTATTTTTTAGTGTCATTACTGCAGCTTCAAATCCAGGACCAAAATACTTCTTGTCATGATGCAAGCTCAGTGGGTGTTCAAAAGCAGCACATGTCAGATGCTGTTCAAGCACCTGTAGAGACAAGGCATTCAAGAAATTATGTCATTTCCTAATAAGAGTATTAATCATGAAAGGCATGAGAAAAATAGAAAAGAAAACAGTAAGACCTAAGGAGAAAAACCTGTTGGTTATTAGCATCAACATGACAACACTCAATTGGACTCCTGAACAGTTTGTTTGGGAACTTCATGAAATATTGATCCAAAGGCCCTTCAAAAGCAACATATATAGCAATTGAAGGCTTTCCCCTTCTCCCTGATCTTCCAGCTTGTTGCCATAGACTAAATGCAAAAGGCAGAGAGGTAACAAGTACACTAAGATAATACAGTAATATGGACCAGAGCAGAAAGAAACTGAGCTTTTACCTAGCTATACTACCCGTAAAGCCTAGATGTAGAGTCACATCAATGTGTCCAACATCAATTCCCAATTCAAGAGCATTTGTGGCAGCAATACCACATATTTTACCGCTAAAAAAGTCATGCTCAATCCTTCTCCTGTCCTGCTCCATCAGGTAACTGATGTCAAACCACCCATTTTAAGTGAAAAACTAATATGGGCATAGTAAATGTAATCAATGTTCAAACAATAGATATATCATTACACATTTAAGATCTTTCTTTTTTTTTTAAGTCTGCATTAAGTAAAGTGATGAGAATTTTAAACCCTTGTCTTTTTTTTTAATATATGAATACGACAAACAGAAGAATCCAAAGAGTACTTTGAACACAAGCTTGACTTTTAGGAGAGGAAAGGGGAAAAAATTGTGCTCCCTCCATTGCAAAAAGGTTGTCTACATTTCCTTTATGATACCTCCCAAATATTGTCCACTTTCCTAAAATAAGCATCACAAATAGTTATACTTACTAAAATAAACCTTGATATAGAAGAAACAAGTTAAAAGTAAAAAGTCAAAAGTCATCTACTTTTTATGGGCAAAAGGGGAAAAATGTGTACCTTCCCCCCACTTTATATGTCTAAACTAAACAGGAAAACCATTTTGGCTTGGAAGGAGTAATAAACACTGGTTCACACAGCTATGTGAGCCTTTGTGAATATTATTCATGAGTAAATTATCAAGATGTTAACAATCACTTCTAATGTAATGAAGATTCACTTAAAAGGCAATGATTATTATACTGATGAAGATGTATCCTAGTGCTAAACATTCACTAGCAAACATGAGCGTACACTCTGGAGCTCAAACTTTTGGGTCCCTGTGTCATTGGTAGATTGTACCTCAGGTTATTTATGTACATAAACATATATACATATATATATATATATATATATATATATATATATATATATATATATGTGTGTGTGTGTGTGTGTGTGTGCACGATCCATTAATTAAAATTGGGTGAAAACGATGATGTTTTTCTTATGAAATTTGCCAACAATGCAACTTTGTGAACAATAATCATTCAGCAGATGAAAGGGAAAAAAATAACATTTCAAATTTAGTTTATTCTAAAGCTACTGTGGTAGCTATTAGCTAATAAGAAGCGTGGAACAGAAAATGAAGCTGATAATAGAAAGTTTAATCATAATCTACTAAGGGTAAATGGCATTTTTGGTCCCCGAGATATACCCGTTGTTCACACTTAACCCCTGAGTTATAGCCGTGTACATCTTTGATCCCTCAGTTATGACCGAAGTGGCGATTTTAGTCCCTAAGGACCCTAACGTTAGGTTTCCAATAAAAATGTATGCCAACTCTTAGAAACCCTAAACAAGGAAGGTTAAAAGTGTCATTTCAGCTCCTACTTCATCTTCTAGCCACCAGGACTCCAGGAATGAGCTTTCTTATTTCCTGTATCTTCTCAGTGATTAATAGCAGTGCTTTTTTCATCCATTAGAACACAATTAATCTACCTTCATCTAACAACCCTTCCAAGGTCAAAGAGATGAATATTAAATCCCTCTTTATGAGGGATAACAGTTCGAAAAAGGCCAACAATGGCAAGGCAGCGCAGAAGACAAGAATTCAAGCTCAAGTTCACTTGCAAAAGAGAAGAAATTTTCAAAAGAAGTCATGCAAAAATACTTGAAAATGGTGAAGCCATTCGGCCCATTCTACATCCGTGTCTCGAAGTAGTATGGCGAGAAATTGAGGTTTTCGGGACAGCTGAGCTTATACGGAGCTGGAACTAAGGCAGCTCTAGTAGCCTCTCTTCTGCCACAGTTGGTGGCAGAGAAAGGAGAAGCAGAATCGGCAGAGATAGCTGAGAAAACGGCGCTTTTGAGTAATGTCAAGAGTCTGAAGCAGGGGAACCTACCGGCAGGACTTTGAGTTGTCCAGAAACATTTAAGGAAAAGCTGATCGGCACCATCACCATTGGTCTTGTCCGATCAGTTGTCATCTCGGCGGTGCGACAACTCGCTGTTACAACAGGATGGAATTCAAAGCGCTATTTTACACAGTAAGAGATCTTTCAATTCCACCAGAGGTAACCCACTTTAATTTAATTTAATTTGGTTCCCTAAAATTTCAATATATCCAAAAACCAAAACCTATCTGACCATTTTAATTATTAAGCCAATTATAATTACTGCTTCCAGTAAATGGTGTGCTGTTGCAGACCTGCTCATTTCCAGTCACTGCTTCCTTTAGCAGTCAACAGATGCTGCTCCACACTCCCCTGACCCTGGCTTCACTTCCGACAACTTGCACTCAGCTTCTACAGCTGCAAACTTCTTCTGCAATTTATGGGCAGATTACAAATGCTACCTCCAAACAGCTTCATGGTCAGACCTTGTGCTCAGATGAGGGGCAAAAACGGATTGGCCCCTTGTGGTGGTGGGTGTGGGACTAAAAATTGATTCGACACCCTTACATTGAGCTGTGATGATGGGTCAACATTGACTGCAATGTTTTACATTAATGCCCTCAAGGTTTAACATTGTCAGATGCTTCAATCAATGAGGGACTAAACTGGGGAGTCAAAGAGCACACGGCTATAACTCAAGATTAAGTACTGCTGGTATATCTTAGGGACCAAAAATGCCATTTTCTCATCTATTAATTAAAGACTTATTAAGTAGTTTTGATGCTTATGGTGACAAGTTTACTTTAAAAGAAAGATTAAATCATAGTAGTTAACAGTGCAAACCTCAGCTACATAGCCTGCTCGATAGGCACAGATAGCATCGACTAAGTGAGGTGCTGCTTCCTGAAGTATCTCGCGTCTTATGATAGCCAGGCATCCAAAAATATGTTATGTTCCTTATATAAAAACCAAGTGAAGGTAAGGAATTTAAGATTATTTCACCTACGTGTAGCTTAAGACAAGCTCACAAAGTTTGCGTGTTTTGCAAAATGCAATACAACGGAGACCGTGCTGCACCATTTCAGCAAAAATGTATGATACCTCCATGATAGGACTGCACAATGGCTATAAATTGTTAGAGATAAAGGGTTTCTTTAGAAGAGAAAAACAATTTAGAAGTATTTATGCATCTACCAAAGGGTTATTCATCACCAATTGCATGAGTAGACTAATGGCGTGATATCATTCCAGGACTTGAAAAATATACACACACTTCTATAATTCCATGTTGTGGTATTATATTCTAATGTGACTTAAAATCACAATTTTTCCAACTGTAAAGAAATCTACCAACTACAGTGTCAAAGACTAAAAATATTTTTAAAAACAAGGTTTATGTTAAGAACAAATTTATCTCTCTAGTTACAAAGAGTAAAGATACTTGGTTTACTTCTAAAACAAGTTCCCTCAACTATAACATGGTTGGTCATCACTTTACTTACCAGATGTTGAAAACATTCATTCTCATCAGTTACATAACAGCAACATTAAGGGTGCGTTTGGTTCGCACATGGGAATCGGAATCGGAATGGGTATCAAATACTTGGTAATGGTAATGGGTTTTGGTGAAAGTATTTTGCATGTTTGGTAGTAGGGTGGAATGGGAATGATTATTAATAGTTGGGGAAGAAATGAGGAAGGGAGATGAAACCCTTATTTAATAAGGGTATGTGTTTTCTCATTAATGAGGTATTCCAAACCCATAGTAGCATTCACAAAACTTATCAACCAAACACTAACAATCACTATTATACCTGTCAATGCAGCAGCAAAATGTGTAGTATATTTCTGATTGTTGAGATTATTATAATTATTATGTGTTAGGCAGCAGTAAAATAAACAGTAGCAAAGTTAGGCAGTAAAGTTAACAGCAGCAAAGTTAGGCAGCAGAAATGTTAGGTAGCAGAAATGTTAGGCAGCAGTAAATAGTGCAGAATTTCAGGAAACTTGTCTATTTTCTCATGTATATATAGATGTATCAGCTAGCTAATGAAGATATAACACAGATTTGTTATTTCAGAACTCAGAAACATTTGTTTTCCATCATTTTTCAGTTCTGGTCAGTAAATACTAGCCTCTAATTTTCTGTGTTAAACCTCTATTTTGTCATGGTATCAGAGCCAAAATCCTGAGATAATCTTTGTGTCTTGTTCCTTGTCTTGCTCCAAGATCATAGTATTCTTGTTCTTGTATCACTTGTATCTTGCTATCATAGTTTCTTGGACCTATTCTCTTAGTTCTTGGTTCTGTTTTCTTGGATCTATTCTTGTTTTCTGATTGAATCATGTCTTTGGAAAGATCAGAAAATTTTTTTGTTCGATTTAATGGCAAAAATTATTCTGCTTGGGCATTCCCATTTGAGCTCTTTGTCAAGGGAAAGGAACTATGGAGTCATATCAGTGATTCTGCACCTGACAAAGAAAAGGAGAAGGAGAAATATGCAAAATGGGAGGTAAAGGATGCTCAGATTATGTCCTGGATTCTTGGAAGTGTGGAACCCTCCATACTTCTCAGTCTCAAGCCTTATAAGACCTCTAGAGGAATGTGGGATTACTTGAAGAACGTCTACAACCAAAGCAACTCAGCACGAAGGTTTCAATTGGAGCTTGAGTTGAGCCAACTCAGTCAAGGGAGTATGTCAATCCAAGAGTTTTATTCTTCATTTGAAACTCTTTGGACTGAATACACTGATATTGTGTATGCAAATGTTCCTTCTGAAGGACTAGTTGCTGTACAAAATATCCATGAAACCAGCAAGCGTGATCAGTTTTTAATGAAGTTAAGGGGGGAGTTTGAAACAATCAGGTCTAACCTGATGAATAGACAGTTAGTTCCTTCAATGAATATTTGTGTAGGAGAGCTTCTCAGGGAAGAACAACGGCTCACTACACTGGCTGTCTTGGAGCAGAAAGCTCAAAATTCTGCTCCAATTCCTGTTGCCTACGTTGCCCAAAGGAGATCTAACGGAGGCAGAGATATGACTAATGTCCAGTGTTATAGTTGCAAGAATTTTGGTCACTTTGCCAATAATTGTACTAAAAAATTCTGCAATTATTGTAAAAAAGCAGGGCATATCATCAAAGAGTGTTCCATTCGGCCTCCGAAGAAACATGAAACTGCCNAGCCGTTGGTGATATTTCAGCTTCTTTAAATAATGTTTTTGTGTCTCCTAAGTTGTCTACTAATCTTATATCTGTCGGACAATTAGTTGACAGTAACTGCACCGTTCAATTTTCAAAATCTGGTTGTTTTGTGCAGGATCAAGTGTCCGGGAAAATGATCGCGAAGGGGCCTAAAGTGGGACGTCTTTTTCCCTTGTTTTTGTCTCCTCCTCCAGTGTCAAATTATGTTGCTTGTAATGCTGTCCAAAGTAATAATCAGGTGTGGCATAGACGTTTAGGACATCCTAATTCTCATGTACTTCGAATCTTGCTTAAATCTGGTTTACTTGGGAATAAAAATTTTTCTTCTAATAATGATGTTGTTGATTGTGCATCCTGTAAACTTGGCAAAAGCAAAACTCTTCCTTTTCCATTGCATCAAACCCATACCACCAAACCTTTTGAACTCGTGCATACTGATGTATGGGGTATTGCACCTGTAATCTCTCATGAACATTACAAATACTTTGTTACATTTATTGATGATTTCACTCGTTTTACTTGGGTATATTTTCTTAGGACTAAGAGTGAGGTTTTCTCTGTGTTCAAGGTCTTTCTTGCTTTAATTGAAACACAGTTTTCTGCTAAAATCAGAATCTTGCGATCTGATTCGGGAGGGGAATATATGTCAAATGAGTTTCAATTCTTTCTTCAAAGTCATGGGATCATTTCTCAGCGTTCTTGTCCTTTCACTCCACAACAAAATGGTGTGGCTGAAAGAAAGAACCGTCATCTTCTTGATGTTGTTAGAACTCTTCTAATTGAGTCTTGTGTTCCTTCTAAATTTTGGTGTGAAGCTTTAACTACTGCAGTTTATTTAATTAATAGATTACCATCTCCCAACTTGAACAATAATTCCCCTTATTTTTATTTATTTGGGCATGCACCAAATTATTCCAATCTGCATGTTTTTGGATGTGTTTGTTTTGTGCACCTTCCTGCACATGAGAGGAATAAACTTACTGCTCAATCTGTTAAGTGTGCTTTCTTAGGTTATGCTGGAACCCAAAAAGGATTTCTTTGCTATGATCCTCATGCCCGTCGAACTCGTGTCTCTAGGAATGTCATTTTTTT